>NC_069499.1:914612440-914737440 GCF_027579735.1 Bombina bombina
ACTGCTGGGCATAATACAAGTGTGGTGCAAAGCGGCATTTAATGGCCTTCTAATTACCAAAAAGCAATGCCAAAGCCAAATATGTCTGCTATTTCTGAACAAAGGGGATCCTAGAGAAGAATTTACAACCATTTGTGCCATAATTGCACAAGCTGTTTGTTAATAATTTCAGTGAGAAACCTAAAATTGTGAAAAATGTTACGTTTTTTTTTATTTGATCGCATTTGGCAGTGAAATGGTGGCATGAAATATACTGAAATGGGCCTAGATCAATACTTTGGGTTGTCTACTACACTGCATTAAAATTAACCCTATAAGCTCCCTAATTAATCCCTTCAATGCTGGGCATAATACACGTGTGGTGCGCAGCGGCATTTAGGGGCCTTCTAATTATCAAAAAGCAACGAACGCCAAAGCCATATAAGTCTGCTACTTCTGAACAAAGGGGATCCCAGAGAAGCATTTACAACCATTTGTGCCATAATTGCACAAGCTATTTGTAAATAATTTCAGTGAGAAACCTAAAGTTTGTGAAAAAGTTTGTTTCATTTGATCGCATATGGCGGTGAAATGGTGGCATGAAATATGCCAAAATGGGCCTAGATCAATACTTTGGGTTGTCTACTAAAAAGAAAATATATACATGTTAAGGGATATTTAGGGATTCCTGGCAGATATCAGTGTTACAACGTAACTATCGCTAATTTAAAAAAAAAAATGTTTTTGAAATACCAAAGTGCTAGTTGTATTTATTGTCCTATAACTTATAAAAAAAAGCAAAGAACATGTAAACAATGGGTATTTCTAAACTCAGGACAAAATTTAGAAACTATTTAGCATGGGTGTTTTTAGGTGGTTGTAGATGTGTAACAGATTTTGTGGGTCAAAGTTACAAAAAGTGTGGGGTTTTTTCCATTTTTTCATCATATTTTATAATTTTGTTTATAGTAAATTATAAGATACTAGTCCTAAAGCCCGTGTACATGGGCCAATTTTTTTAAATACCGCGGTTTCAACCCTTGCTCTCTCTCTCTCCCCCCTCTCTTTTGCGCTTTCTCTCTCCCCCCTCTCTTTTGAGCTCTCTCCCCCGTTTTGCGCTCTCTCTCCTCCTCTTTTCCTCTCTCTCTCCCCCTCTTTTGCTCTCTCTCTCCCCCTCTTTTGCTCTCTCTCTCCTCCTCTTGTGCTCTATCTTTCCTCCCTCTTTTGCTCTCTCTTTCCCCCCTCTTTTGCTCTTTCCTCCCTCTTTTGCTCTTTCCTCCCTCTTTCTCCCCTCTTTTGCTCCCCCTCTTCTGCTCTCTCCCCCCTCTTTTGCTCTCTCTCTCCCCTCTCTTTTGCTCTCTCTCTCCCCTCTCTTTTGCTCTCTCTCTCCCCCTCTCTTTTGCTCTCTCTCTCTCCCCCCTCTTTTGATCTCTCCCCTCTCTTTTGCTCTCTACCCCCCCACGTTTGCACTCACTCTCTCTCTCCTCCTCTCTTTTTCTCTCTCTCTCCCCCCTCTTTTGCTCTCTCTCTCCCCCTCTCTTTTGCTCTCTCCCCCCCTATTTTGCTCTCTCTCTTCCCCTCTTTTGCTCTCTCTCTCTACCTCTCTTTTGCTCCCCCTCCTCTCTTTTGCTCCCCCCTCCTCTCTTTTGCTCTCCCTCCCCTCTTTTGCTCTGTCTCTCTCTTTCCCCCCTCTCTTTTGCTCTCCCCTCTGTTTTTCTCTCTCACTTGACCATGCTGCTGCCACCACGGCTGCTCCCGTCGGTCACGCCCCTTAAAGCACTCTCCCGATAAGCCATGCCCCTTGCCACGCCCACCGGCCATGCCCCCACCACGGCACGCCCCGGTCATGCCCCCATCATGGCATGCCCCGGCCACGCCCCCCACCAGGCAGCTTCCACAGTGCGCACTCCTCTGCTGCTCAAGGCCAGGTATGTTTGTCCTTGTGCAGTCTCTACTGCGCACGACTGCATCTGACAAACATACCTGGCCTTTTATTATGTAGGATGATGAAAATAATGGTATCTTTAGAAAGTCCATTTAATGGCGAGAAAAACGATATATAATATGTGTGGGTACAGTATATGAGTAAGAGGAAAATTACAGCTAAACACAAACACCGCAAAAATTTAAAAATAGCCCTGGTCCCAAACGGTCAGAAAATGGAAAAGTGCTGTGGTCCTTAAGGGGTTAAAATTTATTTTTAAAAAAGTTTTTAATTCAAAATAACCACCACAAGGGATTCTGTGAGAAAATATTCTTTTAATTTGATCTTTTCCTTCTTAATAAAGGTTATATAAGGTATATAAAAAACTCAGTGTGTTGTTAAGTAGGGGTAGTGATATTAGTGTGCCTATCGTTGCCAAACGCATACACAAAAGATAGAAACTGTGCGTTTAAGCCTATTCTGAAGAATCCCCTATAAAACAGCTGGACCCTTTTTGAGTATGCACTGATATCCTTACATTTGTTACATACCTTTATGTAAAAAAAAACATGATTTAAATTGAGTCTGACGTAATTTAAACCGTGATTTCAGTCAAGATTAAAATCACTTTATAATTCCCATATCAAATTGCAAACCATGCCACATTATAACCCAGACAAAATACTTTTTCACACTAAAGCCAAGAAGAAACACATCTAGTGACCCCCTAAACCTTAAGTTGTCTGATGTGGCTCATTGATCTACAGCTAGTATGATGCCTTGTATGCCAACATCATGGATAGTTCAAAAAAGGGTTTGGATACAGTAGAGGGAACACTATGACTTGCAGCTAAGGGTTATGTATGGTAGTTGATTTTACAGCTACAGATGAGAAGTGGGTGGCACCATCACCTAGCCCAGGCTCCATGGCTTATGGGGTTGTCATGCTAAATTGTTCTGCACTAGGAGTTGCCCTCTTTTTCCTATTTACAGACTACAGAATCTGATCTTGATTCCAGGAGGAGCTGCCCTTGCATTGGTGCACAGTATATGAAACGAGGAAAGAAGTTGGTGCACAGTATACTGGGACACTGTTAAGTTCCCAGATCATCCGCATAGGCATTATCTTTGCCATTACACTCTGTGAGTATCATTTCATCGCATGAGAATCGTGTTTGTCTTTGGCATATTGGCTACACTACCCTTTCTCTCTTTTTTGTATTTCTACAGCAAATTCCTCTTTGTGGATTTTCTTGAAAGGAGCAGTCTGACACTACATCCTCCTTCTCTGTGGGATTTTCCTTCTCTGTGGGATTTTTGGAAATTCAATCTATCATATAATTGGATAATTGGACTTTTGGATTTTGTGGACTGATTACAATTTTCCATTTGGTATTTATTTTATTAACACATTAGTGCTTATCTATATTTGCTTCTATATTTTATATTTTTGATTTATTATTTATTTTTTATTTATTTGTTAATAATGGTATCTATAACTGAAAGGGCCAATAAGAGATCTGTTTATCAGCCTAACTCTAATCTTATGAACACAGATTCCACCAGTGTACTATCTATCAAACAACTTTTTTCACAATTAGAGGAATACATCAAGATTGATCATAGACACTGGTGGGATTTAGATTCGCTTAAACATTACAGAGATAAAAAACAGATACCTAGAGGTCTTAAAATTCTGAAAAATTGTTCATTTAAAGAAGACGAGTTACTATTAACTAAGTGGTATACAGCTTTGGATAACTGTGCTTTAATTTAATAGATATTCTAATTACCCATAGGGAAAAATTGGTTGAAGAAATAGCCCTAAAAATTGAGAACACACAGAAACTTTTAGAACAACACAAAGATCACTCTGAATATCAATCACTCAATGAGAGAACTATTAAAGCTACAGATGAGTTTCAGGATGAGATAATTCTTAGGAACAACACAAATTCAAAATTCTCCTATGCCCCATAATTCTGCCTCTTTTTTTAGAGGAACTTATACCACTAGCCCCCCTTTGGAGGAGAGAAGGACAAAACACTCCATATCAACAACCGGGCAAAAACAAAAGAACACATACAAACGGGGACGTAGGGGAAGGGGAATTGCCTCCAAGGAAAAAAAGCTACAACATCTAAGTAAGGGAATATTCAATTTATCCGACAAAACCTTAAGTAATGATGAAATGACAATTTTGAGCAAAGGCTTAAGTTTCTGTCCTTCAAATTCACATAAGATTTTTGAGTTGTTTGTTGATCTTAATAAGTTCACAAGAAAATTGTCTCTACAAAGATAGTTTGCCAACAAACAACTGAAAACACAGAAAAATAATGGTTCTCCAATTCTCACAGATAACATGATAGCACAAAGAAATACACCAGTTATTTTTGTAGATCCTGATGATCTATCTGAACAACTTTTTGAAGGTGTGATACACACTAATTTAGCTCCACCATCTCTTTTTCACCCCAATAAGGAAGATTTAGCTTATCTTGACATTTTCCAGCGCCTTGTTATGGATGACTTTAAGAAACTTCACTCATGTAAGAATAAACATAGTAACATTTGGCCTAATGAAAAAAGGCACTTCTTGATTTAACAAAGGATAACACTATTGTTATTCGCCAGGCCGACAAAGGCGGAGGGATAGTGTTACAAAACTATGACGATTATATAAATGAGGCACATAGGATCCTATTAGATAAAGACTACTACAAGATGTTAGATAAAGATCCCACTGATACTTTTTTGAAGGAGCTAATTAAATTAATCTCTTATGGACATAATAATGGTATTCTTAATAACAAAGAAAAAAGTTTTCTTATTCCAAAAAATCCTAACATTCCATATTACTATCATTTACCTAAAATACATAAGCAGGTACATAATCCACCCGGCAGACCAATAATTGCAGGCATGAACTGTATAACTGATAACCTTTCATCATATATAGATTATTTTCTTCAGAGGTATGTCATACAATTACGATCCTATATTAGAGACACTACAGATCTCTTACTTAAACTCTCTAGTATTGAAAAAAAGAATCATCTGTACTGGGTGTCCTGCAATGTCAGTTCACTCTACTCGAATATTACACATGATATAGGTTTGAACTCCAATTATTTGCTAGAACTTATTGGTTTTATTTTGACCCACAATTATTTTAAATTTTTAGATAATTTTTACATTCAGATTAAGGGAACGGCCATGGGGACCAGATTTGCTCCCAGCTTTGCTAATTTATTTATGGGCTTATTTGAATCGCAGTATATTTACAATGCAAGATGGGAGCAAAATCTGGTCTTCTATGGCCGTTACATAGATGACCTATTATTTTTATGGAGAGGATCTATGCACTCTCTTACAGATTTCCAAAATGAATTAAATATGAATGATATGGGTATCCAATTCACATGGAATATACAAGAGGATCAGATAGACTTTTTAGATGTTTCCCTGATGTGGGATGAGGACAACCGTATTAAGTCCTGTACTTTCTTCAAGACAGTAGATAGTAATAATTTTTTGGATTTTTACAGTAGTCACTATTCTAGTTGGAAATTAAATATTCCTTATAGTCAGTTCAGAAGAATACAACGCAATTGCACTGACATCATTACATATGATACACAAAGTCTTATCTTAAAGAACAGATTTAAGGAAAAACATTATCCTGATGAACTCATCGAATCTGGCTTTCAGAAAGCATGCTCTCTGAATAGAGATGAATTACTAAAAACTAAAAAGAAAAAAGAACCTACTTATGATTCCAGATATGAATCTACTTTCATCACAAGATATAATGACAATCATAAAGGAATTAAAAAAATTCTCTCTGAACATTGGACCTTACTTAAAAGAGACCCTATTTTTAAATTAATTTTGGGTGAAAAACCTAATTGCACTTTTAGAAGAGCACCTACTATAAAAGAAAAATTGGCACCTAGTAAGGTAGTTATGTGCAAACAGAGACCAAGTGTTAATAATAAAAATGCACCCCTCGCTTCATTAATTCATTATAATGAACCCCAAATAGGAGTCTATAGATGTAATAAGAGCAGATGTCACATGTGCAAATATATTACTAATGGTTTGAAAGCAATAACATCTAACAGTACAGGAGAATCTTTTGAAATTACACAAAGAATGACTTGTAATTCAATTTACATTGTTTATTGCATAACGTGTTTATGTGGCCTACAATATATAGGCCGCACCTGTAGAAAAATCAGACAAAGATGGTCAGAACATCTGAGATGTATTCTAAGAGGATCTGACAAATATAGTACTTCTAGACACCATTCTGGTGTGGCACAAATAAATGCCTAATGAATATTACACCATTGGAAACTATTCCTGCCATCAATTCACAAAATAGAATGTCTAGACTTTGCCAGAGAGAGACCTTCTGTATATATAAATTTGGTTCTTTGTATCCTGAGGGTCTCAATGAGGTCATAGACGCTGCTTTTTAAGACTACATTAGTCACACACTATTTAGTGGTAGCATCTAATAATCTATGCATTAATATTGGAGAATATATTTCAGCTATTATCCAATATCTTAACTCACATATATTTTTTGACATATGTTAGGCTCAATAATAAACTTTAGATTATTGTTAGGTACATTTATATAATTATATTAGTAATACATTTTATAATTTCTCATTCAGTTGGTTATATATTATTTTTACACTCCTCACATTTTAATATACATTTTAGGACATTATATATTTACTAGTCCTAAAGCCTGTGTACACGGGCCAATTTTTTAGGTACCGCGGTTCCAACCCTTGCTCCCTCTCTCTCCCCCCTCTCTTTTGCGCTCTCTCTCCCCCCCCTCTCTTTTGAGTTCTCTCTCTCCCCCTTATTTTGCACTCTCCCCCCTCTTTTGCTCTCTCTCTCTCCCCTTTTTTGCTCTCTTTCTCCCCTCTTGTGCTCTCTCTCCCCCCTCTTTTGCTCTCTCTCTCCCACCTCTTTTGCTCTCTCTACCCTCTTTTGCTCGCTCTCTCTCTTCCCCTCCTCATCTGCTCTCTCCCCCTCTTGCTCTTTCTCGCCCTCTTTTGCTCTCTCTCTCTCCCATATTTTGCTCTCTCCCCCCTCTTTTGCTCTCTCTCTCCCCCCTCTATTACGCTCTCTCTCTCTCCCCCCCTCTCTTTTGCTCTCTCTCCCCCTCTCTTTTGCTCTCTCTCCCCCCTCTTTTGCTCTCTCTCTCCCACCTCTTTTGCACTCTCTCCCCTCTTTTGCTCGCTCTCTCTCTTCCCCCCCTCATCTGCTCTCTCCCCCCTCTTGCTCTTTCTCGCCCTCTTTTGCTCTCTCTCTCCCATATTTTGCTCTCTCCCCCCTCTTTTGCTCTCTCTCTCCCCCCTCTTTTGCTCTCTCTCTCCCCCCTCTATTGCGCTCTCTCTCTCTCCCCCCTCTCTTTTGCTCTCTCTCCCCCTCTCTTTTGCTCTCTCTCCCCCTCTCTTTTGCACTCTCTTCCCCTCTCTTTTGCTCTCTCTCTCCCCCTCTCTTTTGCTCTCTCTTCCCCTCTTTTGCGCTCTCTCCCCCTTCTCTTTTGCGCTCTCTCCCCCTCTCTTTTGCACTCTCTCTCCCCCTCTTTTGTGCACTCTCTCTCCCCCCTCTCTTTTAAACTCTCTCTCCCCCCCTCTCTTTTGAGCTCTCTCTCCCCCCCTCTCTTTTGAGCTCTCTCTCCCCCCTCTCTTTTGAGCTCTCTCTCTCCCCCCACACTTTTGCGCTCTCTCCCCCCTCTTTTTTGTGCTCACTCCCCCTCTTTTTTGTGCTCTCTCCCCCTCTCTTTTGTGCTGTCTCCCCCTTGCGCTCTCTCCCCCTCTTTTTTGCGCTCTCTCCCCCTATTTTTTGCGCTCTCTCCCCCTCTCTTTTGTGCTCTCTCCCCCTCTCTTTTGCGCTCTCTCTCTCCCTCTTTTGCTCTCTCTCTCCCTCTTTTGCACTCTGTCTCCCCCTTCTCTTTTGCGCTCTCTCCCCCCTCTTTTGCGCTCTCTTTTAAACTCTCCCCCCTCTCTTTTGCGCTCTCTCTCCCCCCTCTCTTTTGCGCGCTCTCTCCCCCCTCTCTTTTGCGCGCTCTCTCCCCCCTCTCTTTTGAGCTCTCTCTCTCCCCCTCTTTTGTGCGCTCTCTCTACCCTCTCTTTTGCGCGCTCTCTCCCCCCTCTCTTTTGAGCTCTCTCTCTCCCCCTCTTTTGTGCGCTGTCTCCCCCTCTCTTGCGCTCTCTCCCCCTCTCTTGCGCTCTCTCCCCCTCTCTTTTGCACTCTCTCTCTCTCCCTCTTTTGCGCTCTCTCTCCCACCTCTCTTTTAAGCTCTCTCTCCCCCCTCTCTTTTGAGCTCTCTCTCCCCCCTCTCTCTCCCCCTCTTTCTCTCCCACTCTCTTGAACTCTCTCTCCCTCTTTTGCTCTTCCCCCCTCTTCTGCTCGCTTTCTTTCTAAATTCTTTCCTTCCTTCCTCTGTTTTGGTCTCTCCCGCCGGCCACGCCCCTCCCGCGCGCTCCCCTGAGGCCACGCCCGTCGGCCACGCCCCCATCACGGCACGCCCGACACCGGTCACGCCCCCACCAGGCAGCTTCCGCAGTGCGCACTACTCTGCAGCTGAAGGCCAGGTGTGTTTGTCCGCGCGCAGTCTCTACTGCGCATGACGGCTTCAGACAAACACACTTGGCCTTTTATAATATAGGATTTGGGTACCTAGTAGCAATATCACCTGTGCACACTACAAAAATTAATTAGACAGGAGACCACATCAAATTCACTAAACACAATAATTCACGTTATCCCTTTCTTCACTTTTCTTTTATTTTATAAATGGCATTTCTCTTATAATTAGTGATGTTGTGAACAGTTCGCCGGAGAACAGTTCCCAGCGAACATAGCTTGTTCGCGTTCGCAGCGGCGGGCGAACATATGCGATGTTCGATCTGCCCCCTATTCGTCATCATTGCCTAAACTTTGACCCTGTATCTCACAGTCAGCAGGCATATTCCAGCCAATCAGCAGCAGACCCTCCCTCCCAGACCCTTACAGCTCATGGACAGCAGCAATTTTAGATTCATTCGGAAGCTGCATTGCTAGTGAGAGGAGGGACAGTGTAGCTGCTGCTAATTTAATAGGGAAATCGATAGCTAGGCTAGTGTATTCAGTGTCCACTACAGTCCTGAAGGACTCATCTGATCTCTGCTGTAAGGACAGCACCCCAAAAAGCCCTTTTTAGGGCTACATCAGTCTGTTTTTTTTTCTTTGTAATCTAATAGCAGTTGCCTGCCTGCCACTGCCAGTCTGTGTGCCAGGCTCACAGCATATACTGTGCCTACTTGCTCGGTGCCACCACTCATATCTGGTGTAACATTAGTGTAAATTTAAAAAAAAAAAACTTTTACATCAGTCTGCTAGTGTAATCTAATTTCAGTAGCCAGGCCAGCCTCCCACTGCCAGCCTGTGTGTCAGGCTCACAGCATATACTGTGCCTACTTGCTCAGTGCCACCACTCATACCTGGTGTAACATTAGTGTAAATTTTAAAAAAAAAACTTTTACATCAGTCTGCTAGTGTAATCTAATTTCAGTTGCCTGCCTGCCACTGCCAGCCTGTGTGTCAGGCTCACAGCATATACTGTGCCTACTTGCTCAGTGCCACCACTCATATCTGGTGTAACATTAGTGTAAATTTAAAAAAAAACAACTTTTACATCAGTCTGCTAGTGTAATCTAATTTCAGTTGCCAGGCCAGCCTGCCACTGCCAGCCTGTGTGTCAGGCTCACAGCATATACTGTGCCTACTTGCTCAGTGCCACCACCAGTCATATCTGGTGTAACAGTAGTGTAAATTTAAAAAAAAAAACTTTTACATCAGTCTGCTAGTGTAATCTAATTTCAGTTGCCAGGCCAGCCTGCCACTGCCAGCCTGTGTGTCAGGCTCACAGCATATACTGTGCCTATTTACTCAGTGCCACCACTCATATCTGGTGTAACAGTAGTGTAAATTTAAAAAAAAACAACTTTTACATCAATTTGCTAGTGTAATCTAATAGCAGTTGCCTGCCTGCCACTGCCAGCCTGTGTGTCAGGCTCACAGCATATACTGTGCCTATTTGCTCAGTGCCACCACTCATATCTGGTGTAACAGCAGTGTAAATTAAAAAAAAAAAACTTTTACATCAGTTTGCTAGTGTAATCTAATAGCAGTTGCCTGCCTGCCACTGCCAGCCTGTGTGTCAGGCTCACAGCATATACTGTGCCTACTTGCTCAGTGCCACCACTCATATCTGGTGTAACATTAGTGTAAATTTAAAAAAAAAACTTTTACATCAGTCTGCTAGTGTAATCTAATTCCAGTTGCCAGGCCAGCCTGCCACTGCCAGCCTGTGTGTCAGGCTCACAACATATACTGTGCCTACTTGCAGGGCCGCCATCAGGGGGTGACAGGGGTGACTCCTGTCAGGGGCCCAATGGGCCAGGGGGGCCCCATGAGTCAAGAACTAAAAAAAAAAAAAAAAAAAAAAAAATTTTTTTTTTTTTTTAAATTTTGGCAGCCACCAGTGGGTACTACAGCAGAGTGCTAATTGAGCATGGGAAATGTTATTACAAGGAGTAAAGTATTAGCATTTGAGAGGATTTCTGAGTGTGCACTAAACCACTATGCACAGTGTGAGACAGACTTGGCGCTTTGTTTGTACAGTGTGTGCCTGAGTCAGACGGCAGATCACTTTCATTTGCAGAGGAGGTAGGACTTAATTCAGAGTGACAACTTCAGTGTGGTAGTAGTTGTTTGGTTGGGCCAGGGGTCCATAAAAAAATTTTTTTAGCAGCAGTGTATTTATGATTATTTGACAATGTTGTAGAAATTCTATATTTAAAACCATGCAGAAATGTTTCCTCCTCAATACACAAATGGTAGGTGCCCTTTTGGCAGATTCCAGTTTACTGCCCCTTTATGCAAGGACTTTCCAGATGCAAGGAGGCATTTTATCTAAGATTTTTACATCTACATAAAATGTTATACTCTCAGACTAAGATTGCTCAGTGTTTGAAATGAGACAGGTTAACTACAGCTGACTTAATTTTGAAATACATACCAACAAGCCTATATCCTGCATTTAACCAGATCTAATGATATGAGTACCACAACTTATGGTTTCCACAACTTATGGTTTCACCAAGACCATATAGAGTACAGCATTTTCAAAATCCATAAGTACAGCTGACAGATCATGGGAACATTTGTACACTATATTTGAAGTGGTGCTCTTGGTTGGGGAAAATGGGGAAAAAACAAACAAACATATGTCAACCTTTTAAAAGTACTTTTCTTCATCTAGCTATCTACCCAGATCATTAATGTACAATTTTGAATTCACAGAATTATTCTTGTTTATACATTTACAAATATGGTTCTTTAAAAAGTGATCTCTTAATTTCTTCAATTTTTTGTATCATGCATGTCACACACTGTTGATTTAGGGGATGCAAGGTGCATAAATGTTTCCTCCTGTGAGTGTTTCTGTGAGTGTCTGTGTTTATGTCTTTGTGCTTTGGTTTGTGTCTCTATGAGTGTGTATGTATTTTTTTTTCTGTGGGTCTCTCTGTGATGGTGGGTGTGTATGTCTTTGTGCATTTTCTGTGAGGGTGTGTGCATATGTCTTTGAGCTTTTTCTATGGGTGTCTCTGTGAGGGTATGTTTGTATTTGTGTATTTTCTCTGGATCCCTCTGTGAGGGTGGGTGTGTATGTCTGCGTTTTCTGTGGATGTCTCTGTGAGGGGGAGTGTGTGTATGTATGTCTGTGTTTTCTGTGGATATCTCTGTGAGGGTGTGTGTTTTCTGTGTGTATGTCTTTGTGTGTTTTCTGTCAGTGTCTCTGTGTGTGTATGTCTGTGTATGTATGTGTGTTTTCTGAGGCTGTCTCTGTCGGTGTTTCCTTGGGTGTATGTGCAAGTTTGTGTTTGTGTGTGTGTGTCCATTGTCTGTTCCTTTTTAGGAAATTTTGACCTTACTACTGATTATTCACATCTTTCTACAGACTTTGAGACTAATGAGATCTTTACGGAAGTCACCAATCCCCCATTTAACCTTTAAATTATTGTTTAGGCAGTTCAGGGCACTTCCTTTCAGCCACTGCATGCTGTTGTCATCATTTAGTTGGCATCTTCCTTTACAAAAAGATAATCAGAACTCCATATTTTGTTTTCTAAATCTCCTTTTTTTACAAAACTGTAGTCTACCTCATTACTTGTCAGGTCTATGTAAAGAAGGGCTGAGTGTCTGTTTGGGTGTCTGTGTCTGAGTGTGTTTCTTTTCGTGTCTGCTAGAGTGTCTATATGTGAATCCTTATGTGTGAGTGTGTGTTTCAATGTATGAGTGTGTCTGTGCGTTTGTATGTTACTACCTTTACAACATTTTCAAGTTTAAATAGACACTTAAAAATAAAGTGCATATATGTTTTAGTCACTTGGTCACTTGGTCAAAAGTTGCACATGTCAAAGGGGGGGGGGGGGCCTGATCAATGGTTAAGTCATGGGCCCCAAAATTTCTAGTGGCGGCCCTGCCTACTTGCTCAGTGCCACCACCAGTCATATCTGGTGTAATAGTAGTGTAAATTTAAAAAAAAAAAAACTTTTACATCAGTCTGCTACTGTAATCTAATTTCAGTTGCCAGGCCAGCCTGCCACTGCCAGCCTGTGTGTTAGACTCACAGCATATACTGTGCCTATTTGCTCAGTGCCACCACTCATATCTGGTGTAACAGCAGTGTAAATTAAAAAAAAAAAACTTTTACATCAGTTTGCTAGTGTAATCTAATAGCAGTTGCCTGCCTGCCACTGCCAGCCTGTGTGTCAGGCTCACAGCATATACTGTGCCTACTTGCTCAGTGCCACCACTCATATCTGGTGTAACATTAGTGTAAATTTAAAAAAAAAACTTTTTACATCAGTCTGCTAGTGTAATCTAATTCCAGTTGCCAGGCCAGCCTGCCACTGCCAGCCTGTGTGTCAGGCTCACAACATATACTGTGCCTACTTGCTCAGTGCCACCACCAGTCATATCTGGTGTAATAGTAGTGTAAATTAAAAAAAAAAAAACTTTTACATCAGTCTGCTACTGTAATCTAATTTCAGTTGCCAGGCCAGCCTGCCACTGCCAGCCTGTGTGTTAGACTCACAGCTTATACTGTGCCTACTTGCTCAGTGCCACCACTCATATCTGGCTGGTGTAACAGTAGTGTAAATTTAAAAAAAAATATTTTTACATCAGTCTGCTAGTGTAATCTAATAGCAGTTACCTGCCTGCCACTGCCAGCCTGTGTGTCAGGCTCACAGCATATACTGTGCCTTCTTTCTCAGTGCCACCACCAGTCATATCTGGTGTAACAGTAGTGTAAATTTTTTAAAAAAAACTTTTACAGCAGTCTGCTAGTGTAATCTAATTTCAGTTGCCAGGCCAGCCTGCCACTGCCAGCCTGTGTGTCAGGCTCACAGCATATACTGTGCCTACTTGCTCAGTGCCACCACCAGTCATATCTGGTGTAACAGTAGTGTAAATTTAAAAAAAAAAAAACTTTTACATCAGTCTGCTAGTGTAATCTAATTCCAGTTGCCAGGCCAGCCTGCCACTGCCAGCCTGTGTGTCAGGCTCACAACATATACTGTGCCTACTTGCTCAGTGCCACCACCAGTCATATCTGGTGTAACAGTAGTGTAAATTTTTTTTAAAAAAAAACTTTTACATCAGTCTGCTAGTGTAATCTAATTGCAGTTGCCAGGCCAGCCTGCCACTGCCAGCGTGTGTGTCAGGCTCACAGCGTATACTGTGCCCATTTGCCCAGTGCCACCACTCATATTATCTTGTTTAATAGTAGTGTAAGTGTACATTTAAAAATAAAAAAAATATTTTGACTGTGAAACATCAGTTTGCTTTTTTGTGTCAGGCTCACAGCATATACTGTGCCCACTTGTCCAGTGCCACCACTCATATTATCATGTTTTATAGTAGTGTAAGTGTACATTTTAAAAATAAAAAAACTATTTTGACTCTGAAACATCAGTCTGCTTCTTTGTGTCAGGCTCACAGCGTATACTGTGCCCACTTGTCCAGTGCCACCACTCATATTATCTTGTGTAATAGTAGTGTAAGTGTACATTTTAAAAATAAAAAAACTATTTTGACTGTGAAACATCAGTCTGCTTTTTTGTGTCAGGCTCACAGCGTATACTGTGCCCACTTGCCCTGTGCCACCACTCATATTATCTTGTTTAATAGTAGTGTAAGTGTACATTTTAAAAATAAAAAAACTATTTTGACTGTGAAACATAAGTCTGCTTTTTTGTGTCAGGCTCACAGGGTATACTGTGCCCACTTGTCCAGTGCCACCACTCACATTATCTTGTTTAATAGTAGTGTAAGTGTACATTTTAAAAATAAAAAAACTATTTTAACTGTGAAACATAAGTCTGCTTTTTTGTGTCAGGCTCACAGCGTATACTGTGCCCACTTGTCCAGTGCCACCACTCACATTATCTTGTTTAATAGTAGTGTAAGTGTATATTTTAAAAATAAAAAAACTATTTTGACTGTGAAACTTCAGTCTGCTTTTTTGTGTCAGGCTCACAGCGTGTACTGTGCCCACTTGACCAGTGCCACCACTCATATTATCTTGTTTAATAGTAGTGTCAGTGTACATTTAAAAAAAAAAAAAAAAAAATTTGACTGTGAAACATCAGTCTGTTTTTTTGTGTCAGGCTCACAGCGTATACTGTGCCCACTCATAGTAGCTTGCACGCATAGTAGCACTAATTGAAAAAAAAATGACAGGCAGAGGCAGGCCAACCCGCAGGGGCCTTCGTGGTTGTGGTGCTGTGATTCCCTTTGGCCATAGAATAATGCCCAGTGTTAGGCCACGTACCATGAACACGAAAAGTTCTGATGAAATAGTTGACTTTATAACACATGACACCCAATCTTCTACAGCTTCCGCTCGTAACCTTGACGCACCATCCTCCTCCAGCTTAGCTTCGGGCACCTCTCAACTTACCACTTGCCCGCCTGCCACCACCACCAACACTAGCACCACAGCCGCCTCAATTGATCTGTCAGAGGAGTTATGTACACCTCAGTGTGAAGAAATGAGTGACAGCACAACCATCATTGACAGAGGATGTAGATAACTGTGATATGTCTCAGTCAGGCAGCATTACAGACATGGACGACGCACGGTGTGATGATGATGATGTTGTACCCGCCGTTGCTTCCGTTGTTGAGTTGTCAGATACAAGTGAAGGGGTTGATGATGACGATGCATCCGTGGATGTCACGTGGGAGCCCGGTAGAAGAGAGAAGAAGAACAGGGGGAAAGTTCAGATGGGGAGACAGAGAGGAGCAGGAGGAGGAGACGAGTTGGAAGCAGGGGGAGGTCGTCGCAAGGAGCTAGTGGAACAGTCAGACAGCATGCATCGGCAACCGGGGTCAGCCAGACAGCACGCCAATCAACGCATGCTGTTGCCCCCACCAGAATGCTGTCATCGCAGAGCTCAGCAGTGTGGCATTTTTTTATGTGTCTGCCTCTGACAACAGCAATGCCATTTACAACCTGTGCCAAAAGAAACTGAGTCGTGGGAAGTTCAACACCCACCTAGGTACAACTGCTTTGTGAAGGCACATGATCTCACATCACAAATGCCTATGGGATGAACACATGAGGACAAGCAGCACACAAACTCAAAGCCGCCATCCTCCTCCTGGTCCAGCATCTTCAGCCACGTCAACCACTGCTGTGCTCCTTGCCCCCTCTCAACCATCCGCCAATCCGTCTCTCTTCCGAAGCAGTTCCTGCTCATCTGCCCACAGTCAGGTGTCTGTCACGGACATGTTTGAGCGTAAAAAGCCAATGTCACCAAGTCACCCCCTTGCCCAGCGTCTGACAGCTGGCTTGTCTGAACTCTTAGCCCACCAGCTTTTACCATACAAGCTGGTGGAGTCTGAGGTGTTCAAAAAATTTGTAGCTATTGGGACACCGCAGTGAAAGGTACCCAGGCGAAATTTCTTTGCACAAAAGGCAATCCCCAACCTGTACTCAGTTGGTACTGAAAGCAGAGAGTCACACCGCAGCAGCACTCCTGTCCGCCCTGAACGCACAGGTGGATCAGTGGCTGACTCCACACCAACTGGAGATCGGCAAAGTGGTTTCTGACAACGGAAGTAATTTGGTGGCGGCATTGAAATTGGGCAAGTTGACACATGTGCCATGCATGGCACATGTGTGTAATCTGATTGTACAACGCTTTGTGCATAAGTACCCAGGCTTACAGGGCGTCCTGAAGCAGGCCAGGAAGGTGTGTGGCCATTTCAGGCGTTCCTACACGGCCATGGCGCACTTGTCAGATATCCAGCGGCGAAACAACCTGCCAGTGAGGCGCTTGATTTGCGACAGCCCGACACGTTGGAATTCAACACTCCTAATGTTCGAACGCCTCCTCCAACAAGAAAAAGCCGTTAACGAGTATTTGTATGACTGGGGTGCTAGGACAGCCTCTGGGGGGTTGGGAATTTTTTTACCACGTTACTGGACGCTCATGCGCAATGCCTGTAGGCTCATGCGTCCTTTTGAGGAGGTGACAAACCTAGTCAGTCGCACCGAAGGCACCATCAGCGACATCATATCATTTGTTTTCTTCCTGGAGCGTGCCCTGCGAAGTCGGAAAGGATGGAGCAGTTCAAAAATAAATTAAAAAGTATGCTTTACACAGCATATAAGGGTGATGTCACAGCACAATGGGAATATAACAGGGGAAGAGGTGAAAGTAATACTCCTCCCACGACCACGCCGGCAAGGACGGGACGCTTTCCAGACGTGTTGTTGATGGAGGACATGCGGACCTTTTTAACTCCTATGCATCGCCACAGCCCTTCGGGATCCAGCCTCAGAGAACGACTCAACCAACAGGTAGCAGACTACCTCACATTAACTGCAGATATCGACACTCTGAGGAACGATGAACCCCTTGAGTACTGGGTGTGCAGGCTTGACCTGTGGCCTGAGCTATCCCAATTTGCAATCAAACTTCTGGCCTGCCCCGCTTCAAGTGTCCTGTCAGAAAGGACCTTCAGTGCAGCAGGAGGTATTGTCACTGAGAAGAGAAGTCACCTAGGTCAAAAAAGTCTTGATTACCTCACCTTTATTAAAATGAATGAGGGATGGATCCCGAAGGGACTGACATTGGGCGATACATTTGAGTAAAAAAGGCCTGATGAGATGAGCTGCCTTGGGCTAAAAATGGTCCACACGCTGCTGTATTTTATCTTCGAATGCCGGATGACTTGCGTGACTTATCCGCCAACAAGTAGGGTTCAAGCCGCAATGTTTTAGGGCACTTTCTAACTGTCAAACAAACATCAATTTTTCTGGCCGCTGCTACAGCAGCGGCTGCAACAATACCTAATTTTTCAGACATGTGTACATGCCTAATTTTTCTGGCCTCTGGTGCTGCACTGTGGCTTCAAAACCCAAACCAAAAAAAAGGCACATAACAGGGATTAAACTGCTAAGAATAGTACTACTTAACACACCACTCATATCTGGTGGCACAGTAGATTGCACGCGCAGTGCCCCAAATTTGAAGTAGGAGGACCGACCAAGCATCTTTTTCCATCTCCCGGTTCCTAAATTCCATGCCATATACACGTCCCCTGATAGGGGACACCGCAGTGGAAGGTGCATGGCCGAAATTTTTTTGCACAAAAGGCAATCCCCAACCTGTACTCGATTGTGCAAAAGGAAGTAACCTTACCATGGGTCCCAGACCGCACGTCTTGTAAAATTCTCTGTCTGGGAAATTATCTATCTATCAAATCTATTTATCTATCAAATCTATCTATCTATCGTATCTATCAAATGTATCTATTGCATCTACTGATCTATCTATCTAATCTATGTATCTATCTATCAAATCTATCTATCTCGTGGCCGGACCGACCAAGCATCTTTTTCCATCTCCCGGTTCCTAAAATCCATGCCATATACACGTACCCTGATAGGGGACGTAACAGGTATTAAACTGATAAGAATAGTACTACTTGACAGACCACTCATATCTGTTGGCACAGTAGATTGCACGCGGTGCTCTGACAAAATGCAGAAGGACATTTGGCAGACGGACATTTGGCAGACAGAAATTTGGCCGACAGACAGAAAGCTAAAGAATGTTTCCGATTTCGGCCGAGGGCAGATACGTTCCAGAGTACTCTGTTCTAATCAGAGCCTCGGGCGCTGCAACTGCCTCTGGGAACCTTACCATGGGTCCCAGCCCGCACGTCTTGTAATTCTCTGTCTGGGAAATTATCTATCTATAAAATCTATCTATAAAATATATCTATCTATCTTATCTATCATTAAATGTATCTATTGCACCTATTGATCTATCTATCTAATCTATGTATCTATCTATCTCGTGGCCGGACCGAGTCATGGCATATGGGGTCTTTCAACCTGTCTGGCCTGTTGAGGGTCGGGGACCCTCGTATAAAAAGGCTGAAGGAGAACGACCTGCACTGGGTGTCCAAGCATCTTTTTCCATCTCCCGGTTCCTAAAAATTATCTCTGGGTTCCTAAAATCAATGCCATACCTGTACTCGATTGTGCAAAAGGAAGTCATGGCAGATGTGGTCTTTCATGCTGTCATGCCTGTTGAGGGTCGGGGACCCTCATATAAAAAGGCTGAAGGAGAACGACCTGTACTGGGTGTCCAAGCATCTTTTTCCATCTCCCAGTTCCTAAAAATTATCTCTGGGTTCCTAAAATCGATGCCATACCTGTACTCGATTGTGCAAAAGGAAGTCATGGCATATGGGGTCTTTCATGCTGTCGTGCCTGTTGAGGGTCGGGGACCCTCGTATAAAAAGGCTGAAGGAGAACGACCTGTACTGGGTGTCCAAGCATCTTTTTCCATCTCCCGGTTCCTAAAAATTATCTCCGGGTTCCTAAAATCGATGCCATACCTGTACTCGATTGTGCAAAAGGAAGTCATGGCATATGGGGTCTTTCATGCTGTCATGCCTGTTGAGGGCCGGGGACCCTCGTATAAAAAGGCTGAAGGAGAACGACCTGTACTGGGTGTCCAAGCATCTTTTTCCATCTCCCGGTTCCTAAAAATTATCTCCGGGTTCCTAAAATCGATGCCATACCTGTACTCAATTGTGCAAAAGGAAGTCATGGCATATGGGGTCTTTCAAACTGTCTGGCCTGTGTAGGGTGGGACCCTCGTATAAAAAGGCTGAAGGAGAACGAACTGTACTGGGTGTCCAAGTATCTTTTTCCATCTCCCGGTTCCTAAAAATTATCTCTGGGTTCCTAAAATAGATGCCATACCTGTACTCGATTGTGCAAAAGGAAGTAATGGCATATGGGGTCTTTCATGCTGTCATGCCTGTTGAGGGTCGGGGACCCTCGTATAAAAAGGCTGAAGGAGAACGACCTGTACTGGGTGTCCAAGCATCTTTTTCCATCTCCCGGTTCCTAAAATTATCTCTGGGTTCCTAAAATCGATGCCATACCTGTACTCGATTGTGCAAAAGGAAGTCATGGCATATGGGGTCTTTCAAACTGTCTGGCCAGTTGAGGGTCGGGGACCCTCCTATAAAAAGGCTGAAGGAGAACGACCTGTACTGGGTGTCCAAGTATCTTTTTCCATCTCCCGGTTCCTGAAAATTATCTCTGGGTTCCTAAAATCGATGCCATACCTGTACTCAATTGTGCAAAAGGAAGTAATGGCATATGGGGTCTTTCATGCTGTCGTGCCTGTTGAGGGTCGGGGACCCTCGAATAAAAAGGCTGAAGGAGAACGACCTGTACTGGGTGTCCAAGCATCTTTTTCCATCTCCCGGTTCCTAATATCCATGCCATATACACGTCCCCTGATAGGGGACGTAACAGGGATTAAACTGATAAGAATAGTACTAGTTAACACACCACTCCTATCTGGTGGCACAGTAGATTGCATGCGGTGCTCTGACAAAATGTAGAAGGACATTTGGCAGACGGACATTTGGCCGACAGACAGAAAGATAAAGAATGTTCCGATTTCGGACGAGGGCA
This sequence comes from Bombina bombina, assembly GCF_027579735.1. Lineage (NCBI taxonomy): Eukaryota > Metazoa > Chordata > Amphibia > Anura > Bombinatoridae > Bombina > Bombina bombina. The sequence continues at coordinate 914,632,441 of NC_069499.1, forward strand.
GATACACAGAGTGCTCTGTTCTAATCAGAGGCTCAGGCGCCGCAACTGCCTCTGGGAACCTTACCATGGGTCTCAGACCGCCCGTCTTGTAATTCTCTGTCTGGGAAATTATCTATCTATCAAATCTATCTATTTATCTATCAAATCTATATATCTATTGTATCTATCATCAAATGTATCTATTGCATCTATTGATCTATCTATCTAATCTATGTATCTATCTATCTCGTGGCCGGACCGACCAAGCATCTTTTTCCATCTCCCAGTTCCTAAAATCATCTCCGGGTTCCTAAAATCGATGCTATATACACGTCCCCTGATAGGGCACGTAACAGTGATTAAACTGATAAGAATAGTACTAGTTAACACACCACTCCTATCTGGTGGCACATTAGATTGCACGCGCAGTGCCCCAAATTGGAACTTGGAAGTAGGAGGACCGACCAAGCATCTCATCTCTGTGTGATTCCTGTTCTTGTAGGACAGTTAATGGGTCAGTCATGTTGCACAGCTCCTCAATGTGACAAATCTTCCTGGTTAGCTCGTTGTTCTCTTTTTCCCAGCTGCTGGATCAGATCAGAGATTGTGAGTAAAACCTGCTCCTGCTGCCGGGTGATCTCACTCAGGACTCGCTTCTCTAGGTCTTCCAGCTGTTTCCTGATGTCCCTAATCAGGGCAGTGAGTCTCTCTGTTACACCAGCTGCTTTCTCTTGCACCCCTCTCCTGTGCTTCTGCAGACTCTGGACTCTTTTCTCAGTCTCCTCTCTCTTTGTGGTCAGTTTCTGCAGAACATTTCTCAGTTTCTTTTTCTTCTTCTCAGAAGCCTCATTCAGCAGCTCGACCTGGTCTCCCCTGTGCTCTCCGGCCAGGGAGCAGGACACACAGATACAGGCAGCATCCTCAGTGCAGTAATATAATAGGATCTTGTGGGTGGAGCATTTTCTGTTACCCCAGGAATTTATTGCACGCGCAGTGATATCAGTGAGGACAAGGAACGGGACATGGCTAGCTTGGTATCCAACCTTGTGCAAATGGGAAGTTTGCGGTTGTGCAAATGGACTGTTTGCGGTTGTTTGCGGTGCGTTAGACGGGGAGTTTGGTCTGTCACTGTGAAGCGGGCGTAACCCTTACACTAACTGAACGATACAACATCATACCTGATGTTTTAAAGCACGTTATTCCAAACAATTTAGGGATTTTAGGTGATTTATGCCCTTTATGGATTAAAAACAGACTCTGCATCAACTATGAAATTTTCCATGGGAGTTTTGCCATGGATCCTCCTCCGGCATGCCACAGTCTAGGTGTTGCGCTTGAAACAACTTTTCCATCACTTTTGTGGCCAGAAAGAGTCCCTGTGGGTTTTAAAATTCACCTGCCTATTGAAGTCAATGGCAGTTCGCCCGTTCACGAACTTTTGCGGAAGTTCGCGTTCGCTGTTTGCGAACGCAAAATTTTAGGTTCGCGACATAACTACTTATAATATCATTGTAATTTATATTATTCTTTCACTTTCATGACTACTAATGGTAGGCTTTACTATTTATTATATATTACATTTATTATTTTTTGTCCACTATACATTCTATACAGATTATTTGTTGTCATTAGCTTCATTTTATGGGCTGTTATTTAGTATCACTAGATCTATATACACACATAAGCATTATTGTCTAACGCAATAGAAAATTTGTTGTGTGTTATGGATATCTACATTCACATTTACATTTAGAGGTATTTATTATTATTTTTTGTATGACACATTGGGGGGTAGTTATCAAGCCGTCTACTTTTCTGGCTTCGCCGGCCCAATACGCCCTTTTAAGGGCTGGTAAGGTAAAAGAGCTTTGAAATTTATTTAATTTAGAATAGGGTATGGATTTTTTTTATTTTGGGGGGGTTTGTTATTTTATTAGGGGGCTTAGATTAGGTGTAAGTAGCTTAAAATTGTTGTAATATTTTTAACATGTTTGTAACTTTTTTTTTGTAACTTAGCTTTTTTTATTTTTTGTACTTTAGTTAGTTTATGTAATTGTATTTAATTGTAGTTATTTGTAGGTAGTTTATTTAGTTAATTTAATGATAGTGTAGTATTAGGTTTAATTGTAACTTAGGTTAGGATTTATTTTACAGGTAATTTTGTATTTCTTTTAGCTAGGTAGTTATTAAATAGTTAATAACTATTTAATAACTATTCTAACTAGCTAAAAAAAATACAAAGTTACCTGTAAAATAAATATAAATCCTAAGATAGCTATAATATAATTATTAATTATATTGTAGCTATCTTAGGGTTTATTTTACAGGTAAGTATTTATTTTTAAATAGGAATAATTTATTAAAGTATAGTGTAGTGTTAGGTGTAATTGTAACTTAGGTTAGGATTTATTTCACAGGTACATTTCTCTTTATTTTAGCTAGGTAAGCTATTAAATAGTTAATAACTATTTAATAGTTATTGTACATGGTTAAAATAAATTGAAAGTTACCTGTAAAATAAATATAAATCCTAACATAGCTAGAATATAATTATTATTTATATTGTAGCTATATTAGGGTTTATTTTAAAGGTAAGTATTTAGTTTTAAATAGGATTCATTTAGTTAATAAGAGTTAATTTATTTAGATTTATTTAATTAATATTTAAGTTAGGGGGGCGTTAGGGTTAGGGTTAGACTTAGGTTTAGGGGTTAATAATTTTATTACAGTGGCGGCGGCGTAGTGGGGGGCAGGATAGGGGTTAATAAATGTATTATAGGTGGCGACGGTGTAGGGGGGGCAGATTAGGGGTTAATAAATTTATTATAGGTGGCGACGGTGTAGGGGGGGCAGGATAGGGGTTAATACATTTAATATAGGTTGCGGCGGGTTCAGGGAGCGGAGGTTTAGGGGTTAATATGTATAGAGTAGCTTGCGGTGGGCTCCGGGAGCGGCGGTTTAGGGGGTAATAACTTTATTTAGTTGCGGCGGTGTAGGGGGGGTCAGATTAGCGGTGTTTAGACTTGGGTACATGTTAGGGTGTTAGGTGTAGACAGCTCCCATAGGAATCAATGGGATGTCTGTCAGCAGCGAACTTGTACTTTCGCTATGGTCAGACTCCCATTGATTCCTATGGGATCCGCCGCCTCCAGGGGTGGCGGATTGAAAACCAGGTACGCTGGGCCGTAAAAGTGCCGAGCGTACCTGCTAGTTTTTTGATAACTAGCAAAAGTAGTGAGAATGTGCCGCACTTGTGTGCGGAACATCTGGAGTGACGTAAGAATCGATCTGTGTCGGACGGAGTCCGGCGGATCGATGCTTACGTCACAAAATTCTACTTTTGCCGGTCTCGAGCCTTTGATAACTAAGGCGTATCAGCCTCGCCACAAATACGCTGCGAAATTCCAGCGTATTTGAGGTTGACGGCTTGATAACTACCCCCCATTGAATTATTACTTTTAGTCACACCTTATATATAATTCAGCGTTGAATAATTTCTGGTGGTTTATAGATACTTATATATATACTATCATTGTTAGAGGTTGTTGTTATTTTTTATGACACTATTTTTCTTACAGCGCTTTTTTGACATATATGATATATTTATAGATTATTATGTTTAATATTTCTTTTCCGTACTATTTATTTATACACTTGGTGAGCCGGACATTTGTTAATATACCGTTCATTGGTTTGAAAATCCTGATATGTATTTGTATGCTTGTATATACCATAGTGTGTCTGGTATATACTAGTTAGGTTTCTTTTATTATTTTGTCCTGTTTTACTTTCTGAAGCGATTTGTATTTATAATTTTTATAGTAATTAATATAACATTAAATATAGGATTTGATACATTTAACATTTCAACACACTTAAATATCTTTGCTACATAGTGTCTTAATAGGGTGGTTCCCTGCTACACCCCCCCAGTATGACCTCTTTGACTGGCCTTATGGCCGTATACTACTATATTAGTATGACATGTATTTCATTTGATAATACACCTCTTTCACGTAAGTTGTGCATATATTCATTCGAGTGCGTTTCTCGCAGTAATAGTAAAACATCACATATAGGATTCTGCTTATTTAACATATAGACACTTTTAGTCATCTGTGCTACACAGTTTTTCAATAGGGTGTTGCTATTGGCTCCTTGATACACACCCCCAGTATGATCCCCTTGATTGACCCAATGGCCGTTTATCGCTGTTATATGAGTATGCTGTGTAGTTTATTTAACAGCATTGCGCAACACATTGCTTTTTCTTTTTTCTTTTCTGTGAGCTGTGCTTTTGTTCATTTGAGCGTAATTCTTGTAGTGATAGTAATGCACCTAGTAAAAGGGGTGTAGCTCAGAAGGACATTTGTTATGAGAGGCTTCGGTCCAAGAGTGCGCTATGATTGGCTCACGGACACACACCTCCTGCTGATTGTTTTGGTATTGGCTCAGCGGCCACATAGTACTATTATCCATTTTACTTATAGTTTGTGTATTAACTAATAACATTTAGAATATTGTAACTTTCTATTTTTATCATGTATGATCACAACATTGCCATCCAATTGTATCTATTTTGTTTTAATATTGAACAGTTTGTTACGATACATTGTACTTTTCTTATTACAAGTGTGTTCTCACAGTAATTTGCACAGCACCTGTGAAATAGGGTGTAGCCCAAAAAAACATTGGTTAGTGGTTACATAAATAGGAGACTTCAGTGGCTTATCAGTATTACCTGCCTGAGGAAACAGCGTGGTTAGCGCTGAGAAACGCGTAGCGTGTTTTACTGATTATATTTGTATATTCTATAATCTGTAATTGTTCTTAAATATATTTTTTAGAAAGCAATTTTATATTTCTTGTCTGGAGTCTCCCTCTCATCATTTTCCGTCAGAAGCATCCACTCACTGGAGCAGAGAATAACCTTGGTTCATATGTACACTGGGCCACTGTAATATACCCAGTAAGCCTCATTTGCACTATTGTGTGCATCACACATTGTGAGTATCCATCTGTTTGGAACAGCTTATGGGGTTGTCATACTAAATTGTTCTGCACTAGGAGTCGCCCTCTTTTTCTTTCCTATTTCCACTAACTCTTGCTGCATATTATAATGTACTATGTGCATGCCTCTGCAATCCAGCATTTTACTTTGCGAAAGATGCTAGTAATGTTGAAAATGTTAAATAACCTGTTATAATGTTGATGAGATAGCAAGCAGTAAAATCTATAGCAAGCATTGTATTCATAGTGCAACCTAAAAAGTGTGGCTCCACCACAAAGTAGTATTTAAAATATATTTTTCCTTGGAATGATATCTAAATGTATCATTCCAAGGTCACAGTGCAAAAATGTTAACCATGGAGAATCATTCCTAAATCACTGTGAATAACAACAACGGCTGTAGACAATAGTAAAGCATCTTTTCACCATAGAGGCAACAGTAGTTTTTGTGAACTGTCTTTTAAAAACACTCAACCTCATTGCAGAAATTATCATAAAGATGCACCACCCCAAATACTTAGAAACATAGATTTTGATGGCAGATAAAAACCATAAGATCCATAAAATGTAAACTTAAATAGTTTATAAACTAGCCTTGTACGCATCCCAGGCATTCTTGAAGTCCCCACAGAGTTTGTCTTTACCACCTCTAATGGAAGTAATTCCACAAAGCAACCTTTCTGAGCAAAAGTGCTTCTGTAAATTACTCCTGAACCTTAAACTTAAGATCATAACTTGCTCAGGTGTTGTTGTTTTAATGAAAAATATTTTTATTAAAGGGCCACAATAGTGGGAAAATGACATGCTCTAGTTTGTTGGAGTATATCATTGTAAGACTATGACTCTACACTATGTTTAATCCCTGAAAAAAGGTTAGTCCATATTAAACAATCCTCAACTACTGTTATCTACAATAAATGTGGACCAAAACTCGTCAGCTTCAACAACTAGGGGCTATAGAGTCTCCTTTAGACCATCACAAAACATCTTAATTAAATGTGATGTGCTCTGAAGCACTTCTTAAAATTCAGGCATGAATACTATACTGTATTATGTACACATACAATACAGTTTTACTAAAAGATTAAAGTGTATACATATAGGTAAAATGTATATCATGGAATACATTTCTTTTTAACAGGTTTATAGCTTAGAACATTTTGCCTTCATGCCTTAAATCTTCAGATTAAGGGGCCTATTTATCAATGTGCAAGCGGACATGATATGAAGTAGCGTATCATGTCCGCCACACATCGATAAATGCTGACAGCATACGTTGTCGGCATTTATCATTGCACCAGCAGTTCTTGTGAACTGCTGGTGCAATGCCGCCCCTGCAGATTCAATCGGCCGCTAGCAGGGGGTGTCAATCAACCCAATCGTATTTGATCGGGTTGATTTCTGTCCGCGGCCTCAGAGCAGGCTGACAAGTTATGGAGCAGCGGTCTTTAGACCGCTGCTTCATAACTTCTGTTTCCGGAGAGCCGGAAACAAGGGGCATCAAGCTCCATACAGAGTTTGATAAATATGCCCCATAGTCTTGTTTGCACCTTTGGTTTTCCTGTTTAATTTTCTCCTACAAGATTATAGTGTACATTAGAAAGGGTTGTTTCTTCACATATAAACAGTACTTGTGCCTATTTCTGCTAAAACTGCACACTCTATTTTGACTTAAAGGGACAGTCTAGTCCAAAATAAACTTTCATGATTCAGATAGAGCATGTAATTTTAAACAATTTTCCAATTTATTTTTATCACCAATTTTGTTTTGTTCTCTTGGTATTCTTAGTTGAAAGCTTAACCTAGGAGGTTCATATGCTAATTTCTTAGACCTTGAAGCCCACCTCTTTCAGATTGCATTTTAACAGTTTTTCACCACTAGAGGGTGTTAGTTCACGTATTTCATATAGATAACACTGTGCTCGTGCACGAGAAGTTATCCGGGAGCAGGCACTGATTGGCTAGACTGCAAGTCTGTCAAAAGAACTGAAAAAGGGGCAGTTTGCAGAGGCTTAGATACAAGATAATCACAGAGGTTAAAAGTATATTATTATAACTGTGCTGGTTATGCAAAACTGGGGAATGGGTAATAAAGGGATTATCTATCTTTTAAAACAATAAAAATTCTGGTGTAGACTGTCCCTTTAATACAAAATATGGTAAAGCATTGTTGTTTGCATATAACTGTTTGCAAAATGGTTAAACACATAGCTTAAGTAAGCTCCAGAGCATAAATGAACTACTGGGAGCTAGCTGAACACATCTGGTGAGCCAATGACAAGAGGCATATGTGTGTAGACCCCAATCACCAGCTAGTTCCCAATTGGGAATTGATGCTCTTAAAACTATCTAGGTATGCTTTTCAACACAGAATACCAAGAGAATAAAGTAAATGTTAAAACAAAAGTAACTTGAAGTCTCTTAAAATTGCATGCTCTATGTAAGTAATGATTTTCATTTCCCTTTAATATATGAAGCAATCAAAACTTTCTTACACTTGCTGTTTCCTTTTGATTGACAATGGATATGCTCAGTATTTATATAACAACAAATAAAAATGAATCACAGAACAATACCCAATATTGTCATTAAGGAGGAAGATGGAAAACTTCCAAATTGCAATTGCGAAACTTATAAGAACTAAAGTTAAATAAGAAACGTATTTATTTTAACTGTACACACACACTGAACTGAAATCTACCATAATGGATTTGTCAATGCACTGTCTGGAGGAGGAATCATTGGTGGCTGCAAGTATGAATCTTGGGAAAAATGTTATTCAGCAGTGTCTGCAACAAGAGGTTCTGCCTTCTGATGGGACAGAGGATGTTTTACCAGGTGCCTGTCAGGCTCTTGCTGAAGCAATTTTGCGGAATGTACAACTCAGAATTTGGGAGGCTGGTTGTGTAACTCAGAAGGAGATTCTATCACATGCTTGTAGGGAACTGGCCATGCTAATTAAATCCCAGTGTCCTCGTGGCCCAGGTGAGATGGTGCGAATGTGGGGAAAGCTTGAATCTGTACTTTCAGAAAGCTCCTTAGCTGCCAAACTGGCAGAAGTCATAAACACTCGAGAGCTAGTAGAGTGTGTATGCAGCCGACATGAAGCAGGGCTGGGAACGGTGTTGCTGTCAGCATGTCAATGGCTACTGAATGATATAAAAGCCTTATTATTGTGTGAAGAAGTCTGGAGCAACTTATTTGGAGACAGATATCTTGTATGTGCTGCATTTTACACTCAAATTAGACCTTTATTAAGCACTATGGTGTTCCAGATTAATTTAATATCACACATAGAAGAAAAAAGATGCAAACAGACTGAGAATATTAGAGAAACAGAGCACAAACGTTATGGGGATAGACTGTCATGCAAAATGGGGACTAGGAATTTACAGAAACAGAATAGATTTGGAAAGGAAAACCTACAAAGATTTCAGAATATAAATCAAAGTTCTTCCTATACTTTTTATGACACAAGCAGCAAAAGAACTGAAAACAAATTTAAGGAAACAAAATATGATAAAAACTTTAGCAGTAAAAGCAAAGTGGATGGATATATAAAGAAATATCAAGAATGTAAAATTGTTATCCACAACAGAGAACATCAGATAAGTTATATCATTGAGATTATAAACACTGATAAGAACCAAGAATGCTACACCACCATTTGGAATCTATGGAACCTGCTTATAAAAAAAGATGTACTTACTTGCAATTATATGTGTGAAAACAGAACGTGCTATCTTGTAACTTATGGGCGGCAACCAGTTAACTCTCTGGAGTTATTGCCTTTGAGCAATTGCAGAGACAATGCATTTAAAACTGATGTAACTATTGAAGAAGTGGGGCATCCAATTTGGCCTAAGGATAAGTCGGTTATCAAGAGATGGTTTTCTGATCCACATTATCAGGCTGTAGAAGATGCTGGTGATTGGGGCAATCAATGTCTACAGATATGGAAAATCTGTTCTAAAAAAATAGAAAAGCGTCAACCAAAAATAATTGATAGAATTATTGGGAATGAAAATGTGAATGTAAGACGTCATCCAGGAAGCAGTACGGTCGCCCAGAAGAGCACCGGCTGCTTTCAGTTTTACAAGAACAAAAGGAAAACTGATGACTTTTAATGTTTATTTAGTGACTAATTAAAGGCCATTTAATTATTGTTTTTTATTACATGCATCACAAATTAATCACTGCATTTACAGAAGAACTGCTTATAAGATAATATTATAAACGCATTTAAAACTGTACTTTTGTTAGCAAAATGTGCATTGTTTTGCTGCCAAAGGATATAACCCTTGAGTGTTATCTTCTTTGCTGTGACCAATTAGGAAGAGGTATAAATAAGCTTCTGCACTTATCAGGCAATCACTGTGCAGCATGTAAGAGGGTCAGGTTTCTGAATATAACAGAATGCACTCAAGCCTCACTGGGAACAGTGTGTGTGTGTGTGTGGGGGGGGGGGGGATTGATTTCATATTTAAATCAAGCAAAATACATAGAAAAAGTTAATTGTACTTATTTTATTAAGCATAACTAAATATTTTGTGGGGAATTAAAGTGAAGGTAAAGTTTAGACTTACTGAAGACATCAATGCATTTCTAAGTATTACCATAATGTAATTGCTACGTTTTTGTCTACATTACAGCGGTAGTTTTAAAACAATATATACTTTTAAATCCCTACTGTTTATGTGCGGACTCCTTCCAGCCCCTATTTCCATGTTCTCTGTTGTGACGCATAGAGCGGTCCCACCCGCTCTCTACGTCTCTCAAAAACGCGTTCCCTATGCTGCCTTACACTGCCGCTTAGGATCCCTATCTGTAAGTAAGGGATTCCCATCTGCAAGTAAGAGGCATGCGCAAAACGGGAGTGCGCACAGTTTTTAATCAGAAGAAAATTTTAATAGCGCATGCGCAGATTATTAAAGATGCGGATGACATGGAGTGACGGTCGACCTAACGGCCGAAATTTCAATTAGATTAGATAAAAACGTGATTGAGTGGTAAAAAAAATAAAAATATACGGGTTGAATTTGTGGACGTCTTGAAATCGCTTTATAAAGGTGATAACTTTATTTCTACAAAAATATATAACAAATGATGAATGAAATTTATATTGATTTTACGCACAGAATGCTATACTTGATCGAAATTAAGCGAACTTTACCATCACTTTAAGTTCTGAGTTTGTCTCTTTAAATCAATGTAATATGATCTGCTGAGCTTGTAAGTCCATAATAAAGAGGTTTCTATACAATGTTTATATCAGACAAAACTTTTTTTTCTAATCCAAAATACATTAATTGTTCAGAAAAAAATAATAAAACATAATTTTCATGAATACCCCTGATGACATGCTAGGGTATTAAATATGATATTAATCAAATTAAAACCACACACAAAAGCTTAACTTAAAATTAGTGCTGCAGAACCTTTTGGCGCTCTACAAATAACTCATTATAATAATAATAAAGGGACACTAAACCCAATTTTTTTCATAATTCAGATAGAGCAGGCAATTTTAAGCAACTTTCTAATCAACTCCTATTATAAATTTTTCTTCGTTCTCTTGCTATCTTTTTTTGAAAAAGCAGGAATGTAAGCATAGGAGACGGTGTTCTAACAGAATAGCAAACATATCAGATCAGCTAACGGAAGTGACGTTCTGTCAGCTGTCTGATCAAAAATACACACCACACACGCGCTCCTCCAATGCCTGCACGTCACAACCCATCAGATTCTATGTTGTCAGTGCGGCCGCACGCACAAACAACATAGCTATCAGATTGTTGGACACTTGTTAGTGCGCATCAGTCTACAGACGCCGTTATATATATATATATATATATATATATATATATTTAAATTAAACCTGCCACAAACTGCATCTACTGGGCATGGTTTTTTTTTTATAAATTATATATACATGGGCATTTATTTCAAAAAATAAAGTGTCCGACAATCTGATGGCTATGTTCTTAGTATACACAGATGTTAATTAAATAAAATGTAATATATATATATATATATAAATAATCATTCATTACATTTAATTTAATTCGCACTTAGGCACAGCCGGTACACTTATAGTTAGTGTGGTACCCTCTAAGCACAGCTGGTACAAGAATATAGCCATCAGATTGTTGGACACTTTTTGAATCTGATGGGTTATGACGTGCAGGCATTGGAGGAGCGCATGCGCAGTGTGTATTTTTGATCAGACAGCTGATGGAATGTCACTTCCGTTTGCTGATCTGATATGTTTGCTATTCTGTTAGATATGTTTGATATTCTGTTAGAACACCGGACCATTTTTGGTTCAGAACCTGGGTAGCGCTTGTTGATTGGTAGCTAAAATGCATTGAGATAAGAGGCAGCCTTCAAGGGCTTAGAAATTAGCATTTGAGCTTACCTAGGTTTAGCTTTCAACTACCAAGAGAAAAAAAAAGCAAATTTGATGAGAAAAGTGAATTGGAAAGTTGTTTAAAATAGAAGTTTAATTTTGACTAGACTGTCCCTTTAAATAAATTCCGTGGATGTAAGTGTCCGGTATTTTTGTGAAGCTTTTACTGAACAGCCTGCTAAAATACTTGACTTGTCCGGTTGAATACTGTAAACCTTACTGTACCTTCTATAATAGCTTATTCCTATTAATTTCATAGTACCTGCCATTGTAGCTGGACAGCAGCTACTCCAAATAAAAAAGTGACATTTTTTAATCTTTTGCCTACAAATGACTTGTCCACCTCTCCTCCATAGTAAAGATATAATTCTACTGATTATTAACTATAACCTTCCATTCTTTTTGGCCAGTATCTTTGGCAAAAAATGTGACAGCTTGATACGTCATTTTAAAGGGACACTAAAGCTTTGAAAAAACTGTATTTGAAACTATAATAAACTATTAATAAATAATATTCGCAATATGCTTTAATTAACTATTATTCACGGTTTACTATATATTCATGATCAAAAATTAATATAATTCCAAACCCACACTTACTTCTTTTGATCCCCGTTACCAATAGTGCCTGATAACCTGCGTTATCAATATGGCCGTAATCCGCCGTACTGCGCATGCGCTTTATTTTTGCGCGTCATCGAAAACGTCACCATCCATTTAATCTACAGACCTCCGTAATCGAGCATTCTCAACAGATGTTTCAGCGTTCTCGAGCAGGTAAGATGTGAGTGCTTAGCAGCGATAATACCCCTAGTAAGAACGAGCATATATTGAATAACTCACGCATCAAAATATCTGAATAGCATCGATTTTGAAATTGAAATAAATAATAAATAGCGAGGCAACTAGCAAATAATCACCCTTGAAGTAACGAGCATTATTAATTAATATTTGAACATTTTGACAACATTTGATGAAAGAAACTCATATTCAAATTTAATATATTATACAATGTTGTTTTAAATTTCATGCAATATCGGATATAAATGTTAAAAAGAATGACACTTAGTCACTGTTCTCACAATGCGGTTTACTGTAAATAAAAGAGTATATCTTTGGCAAACATCTTTATTCACTATATTATGTTTGATAGAGATCTACTTTTAATTACAATAATTATGCTTATTGTTATTTAAAAATAAATTATGGAGATCACGTCTAATTGGAAAGTTGAGGGTATCATACAGAGTTCTATTGTGACCGAAGTGCAAGCGTTTTCTAGCAGTTCAGATGTGAGCGCTTAGCAGCGATAATACCCCTAGTAATAACGAGCATATATAGAATTTATCACGCATATAAATATTTTAATATCATCTATTCTGAATTTGAAATAACTAATAGATACCGAGGCTACTAGCAAATAATCCCCCTTGAAGTAGCGAGCATTATGAATTAATATTTGTACATTTTGACAACATTTGATGAAAGAAACTCATATTCAAATTTAATATATTATACAATGTTGTTTTAAATTTCATGCAATATCGGATCTAAATGTTTAAAAGAATGACACATAGTCACGATTCTCACAATGCGGTTCCCTGTAAATAAGAGTATATCTTTGGCAAACATCTTTATTCACTATATTATATTTTATAGAGATCTACTTTTAATTACAACAAGTATGCTTATTGTTATTTAAAAATAAATTATGGAGATCACGTCTAATTGGAAAGTTGAGGGTATCATACAGAGTTGTATTGTGACACAAGTGCAAGCGTGTTCTAGCAGGTCAGATGTGAGCGCTTAGCAGCGATAATACCCCTAGTAATAACGAGCATATATAGAATTTATCACGCATCTAAATATCTTAAAAACATCTATTTACAAATTGAAATAACTAATAGATACCGAGGCTACTAGCAAATAATTCCCCTTGAAGTAGCGAGCATTATGAATTAATATTTGTACATTTTGACAACATTTGATGAAAGAAACTCATATTCAAATTTAATATATTATACAATGTTGTTTTAAATTTCATGCAATATCGGATCTAAATGTTTAAAAGAATGACACATAGTCACGATTCTCACAATGCGGTTCCCTGTAAATAAAAGAGTATATCTTTGGCAAACATCTTTATTCACTATATTATATTTTATAGAGATCTACTTTTAATTACAACAAGTATGCTTATTGTTATTTAAAAATAAATTATGGAGATCACGTCTAATTGGAAAGTTGAGGGTATCATACAGAGTTGTATTGTGACACAAGTGCAAGCGTTTTCTAGCAGGTCAGATGTGAGCGCTTACCAGCGATAATACCCCTAGTAATAACGAGCATATATAGAATTTATCACGCATCTAAATATCTTAAAAACATCTATTTACAACTTGAAATAACTAATAGATACCGAGGCTACTAGCAAATAATTCCCCTTGAAGTAACGAGCATTCTGAATTAATATTTTTACATGTTTAAAACATTTTTTGAAAGAAACTCATATTCAAAATTAATATATTTTACTGTGTAGGTTTAAATTTCTTTAATTATCAGATAGAAATTTTAAAAAGAATGACACATAGTCACGGTTCTCACAATGCGATCCCATGTAAATAAAAGCGTATATATTTTTCAAACACTGTATTCACTATGTTATATCTGAAAGCGATCTACATTAAATTAAATTTAGTCTGATTATTGTTATTTTAAAATCAACTTTTGATATCACGTATAATCTTATTTTTTGTGGTATCTAAAACAGTTCAATTTTTAGATTTATATTATTACAGTCTTTTTGATTTGTAATTAAAATATGCAATGCAATGGCCACTATTGTATGTTGACTGTTATCAAACTGAGTTACCCATTCAAACAGAAATCGAAAATAATATTTTTAATTATAAATAATCAAAGAAAAATATTCAATTTTTATTTAATCCTTGTCTCCATTTCAAAAAAATAATAGTCATACAATTTGAACTGATACTTTTTATTTAAAGCACGTTTAATATCACCATTATTAAATGTCATATTAATAACTTATTTATAAGTAATAATAACTACATTTTAAAAATTGTATCTGCAAATTTAAAAAAAACATTGTAAATAATTATCAATGGATTATATATTATATATCTGATTCTAAAATTATAAATGTTTCTATTTTTTTTTTCAAAGTCTATTTTCTAAAGCTTTCTATTTTTCTTTCACTTTGTCTCCTTTGTCTGTTTCAGCTTTAAATGGTTATTTTTTTTGTTACATTTCTTTCATTTGTAAAACATCTTATCACACAATCTATTGATTAGCTTTTCATTCACTCTAGTGGCCTCCCAACCTCTGTCTTTTGCAAATAGTAGTCATGGTAACACTGTTGTAAATGTAGGCTCCTTAGTTTAATTCTTGATTATATTCTTTGAAAAGGTCAAAATTAAAACCAGATTAGACAATCTTTTTAATGAATTCCAAGAGTAGATTAGTTTGAAATAGAGCTTTGTTATTTTAAAGGGAGAGTCAAGTACCAATCTTATTTTCAACTTGTAAAAAGGGCATGCAATTAAATTCATATTAACAATATGTTTTTTTAAACTATTTCTCTTTATCTTTTTATTATTATTTGAAATATAAAACTAATATGTTCATATGGTAATTTTATATAACTTCAAGAATGACTATCAACTCAATAAATTTAGAACACTATAGGCTATAAGTTCTCATGTTTCATGTAGATAGCATTGATCTCATTCAGTTAAACTCAACCAGTATTGAGGAATGATTTATTAGAATTAATTTTTTTAAAATTCAATGAATTTAACGCACATTATACACTCATTTACATATATCTGCATGTAATATACACTACAATAAATACTACAATTCAAAAATATTCATATAAAATTAAATTTTAAAGATAATTATAAAATAAATTCTAAGGTTTTATTTCTGATTATTTGAAAAGGTTAGTTTTAAAGTAAAATTCAAGTGTCAAATAAGACACTCCACCCTTGACCTTATGTTGATATTGCTAATACATTTTAAAAATACAGGATCATGCTTTAAAATGTAGAGAACTGTATTCACATCAAATATTTTTTTTTAGTATTCCTATAATTAGAAAATTGTTATGTTTACATTTAAATTAACTTTTCTTTTTCCTATTTTCTAAAAAACATGGGCTATATAAAGATCTAATTAAACAAACATTGTTTATAATTTTAAATATAGTCTATAAAATTAATATAAATGGACACTAAACCCAATTTTTTATTTCATGATTCAGATAGAGCATGCAATTTGAAGAAAATGTATCATCTACTCCTATTATCAATTTTTCTTTGTTCTCTTGCTATCTTTATTTAAAATGCAGGAAACGGGTGCATAGGAGCAGGCCCATTTTTGGTTGAGAACCTAGGTTATACTTGTTTATTGGTGGTTAAATGTAATCCTCCAAATACCAAGCGCTATCCGTGGTACTGAACCAAAAATGGGCTGGCTGCTTAGATTTACCTTCCTTCTTTTAAAATAAAGATATCAAGAGAATGAAGAATATTTGATAATAGGAGTAAATTAGAAAGTTGCTTAAAATATCATGCTATATCTTAATCTTGAAAAAAAAATGGGGTTCAGTGTCCCTTTAAGGGTCAGTCAGCACAATTTTTTTACATATATAATTACAAATATTGAAAGTCTAACATTATAACTGTTGATTTTTTAAAACATATAAATGGTTAAATAAATTGATTTTTATTCTTTGTAAATACATATAATTCATGTTTTCGGTTTCATTTTACCTAGAATTAAAGAGGCATTCAACAATGTTTCAAAGCTATAATTTTCAATCACAAAAAATTATTTTATTTAAATATCGTTTTCAATTACATAAATCAAATTTCGATTATTGTTTGATTGAAATTTAAATACAGTATTAATAAAGAATAACCGATTAAAAAAAATATAGAAAATGCTATACCAATTTTTTTTTATTAAAAATTTTGTTTTTCATTTTTGAAGTTGAGTCTTTATACACTGCCTTTGTACCATGCGATAGCCATCATCCAATCTCAAAATCATAAAATTATCATGTTACAAAAATCCTAGATTCACAAATGAATAAACAATTATTATTACACGTGTTCATTAGTATAATTACAATTCAAAAATTGAAAAATTAACAAAATGTGGCATTAATTTAAATGTCATTAATTTTAATAATTTCTAATAATTATATATTAAAATAAACTACGGATTTTTATTTGTTATTTGTTATTGTCTCCCTTAATTTTTAACTTCACTTCATTTTTTTATTTTTTAAATAATTATAGACTATAAATTTTATTTATGAAGAGTATAATCTTAAAAATGAAATAAACTAAAAATATATTCAATAGCCTATACATCAGTATTAATTGTTGCAATGTAGGTGTAGATAAAACAAAGGCTAAATCATCTATTTAAAATGCTTCAATTGGAGTAAACTAGCTTCTTTTAAAAAATTTAATAGACTATCGACGGTTAAAAGTATCATTTCTAATAAACACACCCACATATATAACAAATTATAAATTAATTTTTAAATTTAAAAAATTATATATATAAAAATAATTATTTTTGAGCATTAATATATAATTTATACTCTTATTACATTTAAAAATTATTTTATTTATTAAAAAAAAATTTATCTTTTAAATTTTTTTTTATAAAAATTCAAAATATCATATTTCATATATAGTATTAAAAATTTTAAAAATCAAACATTTAATAATTCACATAAATAATTCCAAACATACATAATTCCAAATAATTAAGAAATAAATAAGACACACCATCACACACACATACACATACACACAAATGCATTACAAACCATCTTGAAAAAAATATTAAAATAGTATTGATTATTTAATTTCAAAATCCGATTATTAAAATTTTTTATTAAATTGTTTCTCCAATATATCTAAATTGTATTTCCTTTTTTTATTCAGAATAAATCGAAATTTTTCAAAAATTTCATTGTCTTTTGTTTGAAAATCCTGATCACGTCCGAATTTACAAGGTACTTATTTTTACAAATATCATTGAATTTTTTTTTTACATGTTAAATAATGTTTATAAACAAATTTGCACATTACAGATTTATATAAGTATTTTTTTATATGTGAAATTTTTTTTTTTTTTTAAATAACATTAAATATTTTTTATATAATAAAATAAAAATATGTACCAATGATTATCAATAATTTTTTACATATAAAATTATTATTTTCAAATACACAATGTATATTATTTTTCATTTTGCATTGTCAAAATATATTTTTTTTTTTTTTAAATTATTTATTTATAGATATATGAATAATAATTTTTTTTAAACAATTTTCGTTTTAAAAAAATAATTTTTAAATTTTTTAATATATTTAAATTATAATAATAACTATTTTAATATTCCTTTTTATTTTTTTATAGATGCCTAAATGTTTTGTAAAGGGATGTTCATCAAAACATGACAATCGATCGAAAACACCAGACGTCAGTCTACATTGTTTTCCTAGATCACCCAATAGGATAAGAAAATGGCTAGAAATTTCAGGACAAGCATTACCAAATCCAGAAACAATAGTACAAAAGATTATGATGCCAAAAAGTACTGTTAATTATCGTATCTGTTCTAAACATTTTACAACTGACAGTTATATGATGATCGGTTCAAGAAAAACACTCAAAAAGGACGCTGTTCCGAGTTTGCAAGTACATGTGTTAACAACATCAAATGTAATAGTCGATAATGAACAACCGTCAACTTCAATGTTCAGTAGAGAAACAGTAAATGTCTCATCTTCACGTGTCGATGTAATCCCAAGCGACAGTGAAGAAATAATGGACACAACTCCTGAACCATCGCTTCCATCTTGGCAAGTTGATCACCATTATAGTAGCACACTGTCTAGTATGGATAGCTTTGAAACTGATTTATCTGTAATGTCACATATTCAGAGACATGATATTTCCCTAGAACGTGCATCTACTGCACTTCAAATTCAAGATGAAAATCCTCATTTGTTACCAAAGTCAAGTACTATGTTTGCCAAAATTCTTCCAAAAACACCATCAAAAATTTTTGTAGGAAAAGGAAGTCATGTAATGGATCAGCAGATGTTAAGACGTTCGCCTAGAATGATAAAGAAGAAAGACAAAGGAATTAAACATAATGTCGGAACTACAACAAAAAATTTAATACAAACTCGGTCAATAGGTACATGGACCGGTACTTATGACTTTTTTATGTCTGAAATTGCCTCATATAAAAAAATTTTTGAGGAAGAGGAATCGATTTCGACATTACCAATTATGTCCACACCAAGGCAAATCACAAAACAGTACTTGAGGTCAACTCTCACACCGATCAATGTAGTGGAATCTAGAATACCCAGAATAATAATACCTGAACAACCATCACCTATTTTAAGCCACAGCATGGAAGAAGAATTTCAATTACTAGATACCAGTGCATTAGGTGAAAGTATAAATCCATTGGAAGAATCTGCAACTTCAGAACATGTTGACGATAAAGACACTTCCTATGTTCCTAAATCAGATTCATCACCGTCTTCAGAAGAAGAAAAAAATCTCAATTCTGACATATCGAAAAAAGCACAAACAGAACGCAAATTTATTGTGTTCGAATCATGTCTTGACGAACTTTTAAAGTTGATAAAGTGCTCCTATGGTGGGAATTGCAATTCGCCTTTAGAACAAATTCTAAAAACAGTGACTGGAACAAACATTACTTTATACACAGAATGCACTGCTGGACATAAATTCAAATTTTGGGACAGCCAGCCACATTTTGGAAAAAAAGCCATTGGGAATATTATGACTTGTGCAACAATACTACTGTCTGGCAACCATTACAGTAAAATTGCTGAATTTTTCAACATAATGAACATTCCATTCCTATCCGAAACAAGTTACTACAAATTTCAAAATAGTTACTTCTTTCCAGCTATAGAAAGAGCGTGGATACTGCAGAGACAAGATATAATAAACAGTTTTAAAGGGAAATATGTGACAGTGATGGGTGACGGCCAATGCGACAGTCCGGGTTTTTCAGCCAAGTACTGTACGTATACTTTAATGGAGGATACTACCCGAAAAATAATCGATTTCAACATCATACAGGTGTCCGAAACAACGTCATCGGTTGCAATGGAAGCAAAAGCATTCCGAAGAAGTGTAACCAATGTTATCGCACAAGGTCTAGAAGTAAAGACAATTGCCACTGACCGTCACGTCTCAATTCGAAAAATCATGAGAGAAGACTACAAAGAAATCCGTCACCAATTTGATTTGTGGCATTATAACAAAAATCTGAAAAAAAAATTGTTTTCTTTAGCAAAAACAAGAGAAAACAAATCACTACAACATTGGGTTCCTCTAATTTCCAACCATCTCTGGTATAGTGCTGCATACTGCAAAGGGGACAAAATAATATTAAGTGAACTTTGGCGGTCTGTATTACATCATGTTCTAAATGTTCACTCTTGGGACAATGAAACCGTTGTTAAGAAATGTCTTCACAAGGAACTTACACCTGAAGAAATTGCAGAGCGTCCATGGCTTGACAAAAAATCTATGGCATATGCAGAACTGTGTAAATTCATTGAGGACCCACTCATTGAAAAAGATCTTGTTTACCTGAAGGACTACTGTCATACTGGAGAGATAGAAGTATTTCACAGTATGGTCCTGAAATATCGTCCCAAGAGGGTGCATTTTTCAATGGATGGGATGAATGCTAGAACACAGTTGGCAGTCATGTCACATAACGCAAATGTGGATCGTCCTCAAGCTGTTGTTAAAAGACCAACAAGAGCAAGTCGGGAAAAAGGAGAAGAAAGATTCAAACCCTTTTACTCAAAAATGAGTAAGCAGTGGCACGTTAAAGCGGTGTATGAAAATACAAACAATGATTTCATTCAGCCAATCATGTTTGACATTTTACAGATAGTCAATGGCGAATTGAAATATGACTTTCATTCACAAGTTGCACGTTTACCACCGAATATAGCACATGTGCAAAGACCGACAACATCGCAATTAATTGATTCACATCGTTCTCGACTATCAAGAAAAAGGCTTTTCAGAGGAAATGATAATTAATGTTCTAGTTCAAATATCCTTTTTTTTTACTTTGGGGTTTTAATAAATGATAACATACTATATACCTTTAAATTTTTTATGTTTTCAAAAATTTAATTTTTTGGTATATTTTATCACCAAAAATTTTTTTCAAAGTTTTAATTTCTATTTTGTTGTGTATATTTACTGTGTTATTAAAAATAAATATTTTATTTTTTTGTTGTAATGTGAATAAACAAAATTTTTTAAACAATTATTGTTTTTATTATCAATTTGTAAAAATTTTTTAAACTATTTTAATTATCCTTTTTATTTCGATATATTTAGGATCTTAATTTTAAAATGATAAATGTAAATCTCATCATCCAGCTCATTTTATGTTCATCAACATTGTCTCTCAATTTAATTATTTAAAAAAAAAAAAAAAATAGCATCATCTATATTATTAAAAAAACGTCACTGCTACTTACAATAAAATGTAATTAAAAAAAAAATTTTAAGTTTATATTAGAAAAATCAATTTTATAATATTTATAAATTAATCAGTTTATTTTATTTTTATTATAAGAGTGTTAGTAAATATTTATTTTCAGTGTGCCTTTATAAATATTATTTTTAAAGTGATTATTAAAAATTAAAAAAATTAAAAATAGAAGTAGTACGATCATTAATAATTCAAAAAATAAATATTATTTAAATAATAGAATTCTTTATTGAGAATATAACAATTTTAAAATTTTTAAAAAATTATTAAATATGAAAATGTACCCACAACTTAAATAGTATAATTAGATAAAAACAAAAAAATAAACATAAATATAAAACTATTTACACTTAAAATAAATAAACAGCAATATTAAAATATTCTAAAATTTTCTAAATGTTTAATTATATTAACAAACAAAATATTATATAATATAAATAAATAAAAATAACTGAAACATTAAATAAAAAAAATTAATAACATTAGTCAAAAAACATTTCTTCCGCAGGACCATCAAATTCAACCCTATAAAATCCCATGTAGATTCTATCTGGTGCTGGAAATTGTTGACGTATGGTATTTACTACGCAGGAAGGTATGGGTCTGCGATTGAAAGGCCCAAGATATCCATGAATCCATAATGTAAATTGCCGGTAGGCAATTTTCCTGTAGTCCCTTAAAAAAAAATAAAAAAAATAATTAATAAAAAAAAAATTATCAACTCAATTTTTAAAATAATATTATTTATTAAATTTGAAATAAATATAATTTTAAAAATAAACTAATTAACATAAAAATTTATTTTATTAAAGATAATTTAATAAATTTCAATAAATTTTTTAATATTAAAGTTAAATCTTAAGATCAAATAAATTTAAAAATTAATTTTGAAAATTAATTTTTTTAAAAAATAAATAAATATATTAATTAACATTATTTTATCTAAAAAATATTACATTTCAATTTAATATATTTGTAAAATATAAATAAAATAAATAATCAAAATTAAAATATTTTCAAAGTCATATATTTTTATATAATAATGTATATTTTTTAGATGAATTGAACATCATTGAAATTAGAAAATCATTTAATAATCGTGGTCTTCATAATATATTTATTTTTTATTTTTTTTATCAATTATTGTATTAAAAATTCAAAAATTAATGAAATTTAAAAAAAATTAAATGTTATTTTTAAATAAGGATATGTTTATAAATATTGTGATTATACTTATTGAAATTATGTAAATAATTTTAGATTTATAATTAAAAAATTTTAAATTATTATTACATTTATTAGAAAGAATAAAAAATTATTAGAAAAAAATTAAATAAATAAAAATTATTGATTACAAATAAGTAAATATTATATATAAAGATATTTTAAATATAATTTTACCAAGAAAATTTACAAATTTATCGATAATAATCAAAAAAAAAAAATTTAATTTTAGTTATTAAAATAAAAAAAATAAAAAATAAATAAAAAAAATAACTAACCTCTCTTGCAGATCTTGGACACGTCTCTGACGTGTCCTGCGATCAGCAGCCCGGTAACGGTGAAGATCGATCAAAAATTGACGATCTTTAAGTCTGTTAAAATATTCGTCTTCGGAAATGCAATTTAAATCCTCTGAAATCCGAGTTGCAATGTTCTCTATTTCCTTACAACATCTTGACTCTAAAGCAGTGGGCATAATGTTACAATTTCCACATTGACACCAATTAGTGTTTCCAATTCTATCCGATGTATCAGATGAACTGCTATCTGAAGTTGATGGTGATGGTGAAAATTGTGCTGGAACCACTATTGGATCCCATAGATGTAAAAGATTGGGATCCATTGGAAGTGCTCTATTATTCCTTTCATTATCATATTCTTCTCTCTATATAAAAAAAAATATAAAAATTTTGTAAATTAGAAAGTTATATATTTTAATTGAAAAATACAACACTAAAAATCAGTTAAATAAAAAAAAAATTATATATATATATTACCATCCTTTTTCTTCTCTCCAATATCTCTATATTTTGAGAATTATTGCTATCATCTGATCCACTGGCCATCGCTTTTCTTTTTATTCTGTAAAATTTTATTATAAATAAACCTTGTTAGATAAATAGATTAAATATTTAAGTTATATATTTTTGAAAATGTAAATGGATTATATGACATATATTACATATTCAATATTTATAATATATATACTCTAAAACAATGTTTGACATTCTCTGTGACGTGGCCAACTAGTGTGCATTTATAGATCATCAGTTGTGCCACGTCAGACTGACTACTGTGATTGGGTCTACATATTTAAAATATATTAATATTTGAAGGTAGATGAAAGGATAAACAGGCATCTTTTACAACCATGCATTTGACATTAATTCATAGACAATTATTATGATTTTTTGATAATGAATGTCAATATGACATGTATAATTTTTTGGAAGCATGTCATGACAGCACAGTACAGTGAGTCTTATTATAAATATATATTTATATTTATTTAAATATAAAATACATTTTTAAAATTTTTTAGATTATTTAACAATAATGTATGGAGTTGTTACACATTTTTTTTTAATGAAATTTCTCATACGTGAATAAATAAAGGTTTGCAATCACTGATGTAAACAATATATGTCTATTGAAGTTACAGATATATAATTTATTTAAAGAGAGAAAAAAAAAAATTAAAATGTGTATGATAAAACACAAAACCTGTAATTATAATCAAATTAATAATTTAATTATTATTTAAATTGTTGATATTGTTGATGAATGTTATGCTAGCTGATTTCTATATAGGCTATGTGTGTAATTTAATTTTCTATCAATGTAAATCTATTTTGTCTGTATATACGTACAATAATTTGTTTGGTACGTACAGTATGGATCTATGTATGTACACAAAATATTTAAATTGTTAAAATCTTTTTATATGGATAAACCTATATTTAGTTGGTTTATATTTATTGACATTATTTATGTATATACAATTTCTAGTGCAAATATATGTAAGTAAATGATTTATATATGTATGTTTGTATTTACAATATTTTACTTAGTTCGGTTTATATGTAAATTATTGATTTTAGTATTTAAATTAAATCGTTATGTATGTATGTATATATCAGATTTGTGTATATATATATAAGTATGTAAAGTATGTATATATTTATGAATCGATATCCTTTTTGGTATGATAGCATGTGTATATGTACAGTTTATATGTTAGTATATACAGTATATATGTATTTTTGATTATACAAAATATATTTATGTATTTATATATATATGTGCAATTCATTGTTATGTAATTACATTTTTGATGTATTTATAAATCATTAGTAAATACAAAATATATGTTATTTCACTATATATTTTTGTCTTTACAGTATGTATTTATTTATAGCTTTATTCAAAATAGCTATTTTGGTATGTATGTACAGTTAATATATATATGTATATGTTATTACAAAAATCTATTTGAACAAATTTTTATTTTTAATACGATATATTCTATATATGGTCCTTAGTATATGTGTAATTTTGAAAAGTATATATGTATGCAAATAATAAATTTTTATTTAAATGTAGATATCTAATTTCAGTCGATATGTATCTATGTTAATTAGATTATTAATGTATTTAAAAAATTTACTTTGATATGTATGTATCCGAATAATATATCTATTTATTATGTATATATATATATATTGTTGATATTTCTTTATGTATGCGTGTATGTACAATATTTATTTTGATAATTATAGTTTACATGTATGAAAATTCATTATATTGATATTTTATTTTTAAAATTCGGTTGGGATGTATGATATAAATATATAAAATAGATTTTTATGTATCTAATTTATATTTAATGTTTTAAAAATAAACATATAAACTATATACAATATATATATATTGTGATGTAAAGTATTTATAGACGTATGTGAACATGATGTAGATGTTTAAAATATCTACTTAAATGTTATATGTTTGTAGTTTTTAATGTCTGTTTTATAATGATTATTTTAAGTTTTATCGTTATGTAATTAAATTATTTATGTAGCTAGTTTAGATAATAATTGGTGTGCATTCAAAATGTATGTATGTACTTTATATATAGATATATGTATGCTCAATGAATTACAATTTATGCATGTACAGTAGGTATATGTATATCATGAAAATAAATGAGTATATATTTATAAAAATTATTGATTTATGTTAAGTTGGTCTGTATGTATGCATGTATGTCCATTCTGTAAGTATGTATGCATGTGTGTACAATATAAATATATGCATGTCAATTAATTAATTAGTTAATGTATGTCAATTTTATATCTATAAATATGTAATGTATTTATGAATGTATGTTCAGACATGTAACTATGTATGTAGAGTTGTTATGCATGAATTTATGTGTCATATGTATTTATATGGATAATGTGTGTCTATATCATGTATATATATACAGTAGATGTGTATTTATAAATCCGTTTTGGGACAATATGTATGTATTTATGTTCTGTGTGATTGTATGTATGTCTATACTTTAGATATGTTTTTAAATATATAAAATGAGTCGATATTGATATATTGATGTAGAATGTGTATATGATTTCTTAAAGTTTTTATTTATCGATTAACATTAAAAACGTATGTAAAGTAGATATGTAATTCTAATCATTATTACTGTAAAATAAATATGCATGTTGTCCTGAATGTACATTTTTAAAATCTGTATGTATAATAGTTATGTATGTATATATGATATTTATGTGTGCATGTATGTACATTTGGTATATATGAAACCGAAGTATGTACTAATGTGTAATCTGTAAAAAAAATGTAACGCTCCAAATGTATGATTTGATGTTTATTAGTTATGAATGTAGAGTTATTTTCTAAAATGTTTGTATTGATGCATGTATTCAGGATCGATGATTATTTAGTGCCGATTTATTACATCTTTATCGTTGCGTATGTGGACTGCTATGAATGTATCTGAATATGTGTGCAATTATAATAGATAAATAGTAAATTTGTGGTATTATGAGCAAATATTACTGAATACCGTTGAATACACTTTTGCGCTAAAAAAAAAAAAAATTCATAAGTGCTGATTGATGGAGAATGTTATAAAAAAAAGTGAATGTGTAATCTTTAGAATATAATTCATAAATGCACAGTTGTAATAGCAATGGTATCTATTTTTTAATTAGAATGTATTCGCATATAATTATTTTAGACTTTGTATAATCATATACATAGTTGTCACATTGAGATGTTGGAATTAAAACATAAATCTATTTAACTATATTCATTATTTAATTATTAATTTTTAATTAAAATGAAATAATAATAAATAGCGTTCAATTTAAAAGCAAATAAATACAGATTTTACCTGTACAATGATGTCTCCTGCAACACACGAACTCAATGCAGCAAGCTTGTAACGGAATAAATACAAAAATTACAAACAATAGCTTGCTTATCAAGTTAGTGGGTTGAGCAGAGACATGCAGAAAACACCCATAAATTAGAGACAGAGATAAGAATTTATAAGTCATTTAACTTTCTTTGTTCGTAAAACAGACTTAGCCGCAATTGAATCAAATACCGATGTCATGGATATAGTTTTTGTAATGCGCATGCGTTATGCCAGTCGATCACGTAATGGCGTTTGGAATCAGATGTTCAATATGCGCATGCGATAAGTTGCTAAATGATTTGCGCATGCGCGCGATGACGATCGATTTGGATAATTATATGCACGATAGAGCACTGCGATTGGACAAAGTCTATTCTAATTTCGTCACTGAAAAAGGGGGTTTGGCAGCGGTGACGCGATTGCAAGGATTTTATATATCGTTTTCTAAGGCAAGAAATACTCGTTTGAGATTGCAATAAGGTAATTTTTACTTGATAAGTTGTTGACAATAGATTTTAGGGTGTTAATTGGAGTAAAAAAAACAAAGTTTTGGAATCCTTTAAACTGAACCTCCATAACTGCAAACCCCTGGCATTGTAGCTGGGGAGAAGCTACTCTAAAATTGTGAGGTGATTTTTAATCATGGTAAAATCTTAGTTTAGCGTTCTAAATTATTTTCTCAGCCATATCTTAATCATATAACTTTCCATTCTATTTGGCCAATATACAGTATATGCCACACAAAAAAACATCGTTTGTTTCCAGCTGTTTTAATTTTTCCTTAAATTTTGCAGGCATTTTGTTATTCCTTACATTATTCTGTACTAAACCTTAACTTCTTAAAGCCGTCTTTTTATTGTTTTACTTTAAAGCCTTAAACTAACCCTTGCCCCTTACGTTGTACAACATTGAGAAATAAGCGAGCTACAGAAACAGAAGTTAAAGAAAAAAAAGTTTCAAAATTGGCTGGTGTCTGGAGATATTGAAGTCTCGTAGCAGCCAACTGATGGAAAATATTATTTAACAAACAAAAAAAAGTCCTTGTTTTGAACGTACAATTTAAGCCGTTATCAGCTATTGGGTCCTAGCCCCAAAAACCAATATATGTTGTCAGGAGCAACATCCCAAGACACCGCTGATAATTTGGGGTGATAAAAAAAATTGTATTTTGTGATCAGTGTCTCCTATCACTAAATCTAAATCACCGCTTTATACTCAAACTAAAAGTTGATCAAATACAAATATAACATTAACCCTATGAGCTCGACTTTATTTGGTGACGCAGTCGGTTCGCTCCCCCCTATTGGCTGCAACTGCCTGGAACTATTTTGTTTCGCCTTTGGCTAACAAGATTTTGTATGTTGCGCCCAGCACTGTCTCTTACTGAATAAATTGGCGTTCTTAGACAGGAATTCGTCTTTCATTGGTCTTTGTAGCCATCATTCAGGGCTCCTTACGCCTATTGGCTGATGTTATCACTTGTTTCCGTTTCCTTCATGAAATCCTCCAGCAAACAATAATACAGGAAATGATAATGTTTATCAACATATATAAAACCATGTGTAAATACAGTGCTATCTGTAAGCGCTAAACCCATTGTATCTATAGATAGCTAAATGTCAGTGAATGTGAAACCTCTGATTACTGTGGCACAGGATGTAAGAATGGCTGTTTGCTGGCAGTGACAGCGGGAGGACCTGTGTTAGGGAAGTGGTGGCTAATAACCCGCAGGCTGATCCAGAAAAGAACAACCAGGTGAGGCAAGTGGTTTAACTCTTAAGTGGCTATAGAGGGTGCTGCACAGTCATTGAATTAAAGAGGCAGTGAATACTTTCAGATTTGTATTTAAAACGTTTAAAGGGACACTGAACCCAATTTTTTCTTTCAAAATTCAGATAGAACATGCAATTTTAAGCAATTTTCTAATTTAATCCTATTATCAATTTTTCTTTGTTCTCTTTCTATCTTTATTTGAAAAAGCAGGAATCTAAGCTAAGGAGCCTGCCCATTTTTGGTTCAGCACCTGGGTTTAGCTTGCTAATTGGTGGCTAAATGTACTCACCAATCAGCAAGCGCTATCCAGGGTGCCAAACCAAAAATTGGCCTGCTCCTTTGCTTAGTTTCCTGCTTTTTCAAATACAAATTGCAAGAGACCAAAGAAAAATTGACAATAGGAGTAAATTATAAAGTATCTTAAAATTGCATGCTCTATCTGAATCATGAAAGAAAAAATGTGGGTTTAGTATCACTTTAACCCCTTAGTGACCAGACCATTTTTCAATTTTCTTACTGTTTGGGACCAGAACTGTTTTTACATTTCTGCAGTGTTTGTGTTTAGCTGTAATTTTTCTCTTACTTATTTACTGTACCCACACATATTATATGAATGGACTTTCTAAAGATACCATTATTTTCATCATATCTTATAATTTATTATAATTTTTTTTTTTTATAAAATATGATGGAAAAAACCCAAAAAACGCTTTTTCTATCTTTGACCCCCCCCCCAAATCTGTTACACATCTACAACTACCAAAAAACTCCCATGCTAATTACAGGTATACCTCACTTTACAGCGATTCGCTAATACAGCGCTCTGTGGAGCTGAAGTTCAGCCTCCAAGGATTTTGAAACAGTGCTGTAATCATTGTGAGATTGCAAGAAAAGTGACTGGCACCATTTTGTTATGCACAGTTCACTCTGTTTACAGCATTACAGTGCAATCTGTGTCTCAGTGCTATAGTCTGGCAAATTTTACTACAGTAATTGTCACTATTTTACAGGTACAGTATTTATTGAATCCTAATTGAATACTGTGCTGTGCTAGTGTTAAACTAAACGTAGCACTACTGCAACCCTAATCTATGTTAGTTCAAACATTTTTTAAAGTCTTTAAACACACTGGCAAGTGAATAAAAAGCTAAAACTGCCTTGTTTCACTTTAAGGCGGTTTTCACTTTACAGCGGGGCTCCAGTCCCTAACCCGCTGTATGATCGAGGTATACCTGTAGTTTCTAAATTTTGTCCTGTGTTTAGAAATACTCAATGTTTACATGTTCTTTGCTTTTTTTTGCAAGTTAGGACAATAAATACAAGTAGCACTTTGCTATTTCCAAACCATTCCCCCCCCAAAAAAAATTAGCGATAGTTACATTGGAACACTGCTATCTGTCAGGAATCCCTGAATAACCGATAGTTACATTGTAACACTGCTATCTGTCAGGAATCCCTGAATAACCCTTCACATGTATATAGTCTTTTTAGTAGACAACCCAAAGTATTGATCTAGGCCCATTTTGGTATATTTCATACCACCATTTCACCGTCAAATGGGATCAAATAAAAAAATTGTTCACTTTTTCACAAATGGTTGTAAATGCTTCTCTGGGATCCCCTTTGTTCAGAAATAGCAGACATATATGGCTTTGGCATTACTTTTTGGTAATTAGAAGGCCGCTAAATGCCGCTGCGCACCACACTTGTCTTATGCCCAGCAGTGAAGAGGTTAATTAGGTAGCTTGTAGGGTTAATTTTAGCTTTACTGTAGAGATCAGCCTCCCACCTGACATATCCCACCCCTGATCCCTCCTTGATCCCCCTCAAACTGCTCTCTTTCCTCCAACACCTCACAATTGTGTCCGCTGTCTTTAGTACTGGCAGAAAGTCCGCCAGTACTAAAATAAAAGGCTTTTTATTTTATTTTATTTTTTTGTATTAATTTTCTGCAGTGTGTGATTTCCCTCCCCCCCAGCCCCCAACCTCCCTGATTCCCTTGTGATCACTTCCACCGATTGAAACCCAAGAGGACGTGCCAGGCATGTCCTTGGTCATTGACACTTTTTGTAAGACTTGCCTGACACGTCCTAGGTCGTTAAGGGGTTATCTATGTGCAATGAAAGAACTTTGCAATATACTTTCATTATTTATTTTTTCCTCTTTTCATGTAACTTATCCAGGATAATTGTGAGTTTTTTTAATTCTCAGAACTGTAAATGCACATAACCCAGCTACAGGCCTCAGCAGATAAAACAATGCACTTTATAGTAACATAATGACTGTGGCTACATTAGTTGCAAGTCTGGATTGAGTACTCCAATTAAGTCAAGCAATAGGGGTTTAGATATTAAAGCAATATGAAACCCATTTTTTTTTCCTTTCAACATTCAGGTAGAGAATGCAATTTTAAATAACTTTCTAATTTACTCCTATTATCAATTTTTCTTTGTTCTCCTGTAAAAGCAGGAATGTAAGCTTAGGAGCTGGTCCATTCTTGGTTCAGCACCTGGGTAGCGCTTGCTTATTAGTGGCTACATTTAGCCGTTTTGCAAGAGCACTAGATTGCAGCACCATTTCCTGCCACGTTTCTTCAACAAAGAATAGGAACAATGCAAATTTGTTAAAGGGACAGTCAAGTCCAAAAAAACCTTTAATGTTTCAAATAGGGCATGTAATTTTAAACAACTTTCCAATTTACTTTTATCACCAATTTTGCTTTGTTCTCTTGGTATTCTTAGTTGAAAGCTAAACCTAGGAGGTTCATATGCTAATGTCTTAGACCTTGAAGGCCGCCTCTAATCTAAATGCATTTTGATAGTTTTTCACCACTAGAGGGCATTAGTTCATGTGTTTCATATAGATAACATTGAGCTCATGCACGTGAATTTACCATAGAGACAGCTCTGATTGGCTAAAATGTAAGTCTGTCAAAAGAACTGAAATAAGGGGGCAGTCTGCTGAGGCTTAGATACAAGGTAATTACAGAGGTAAAATGTGTATAATTATAACTGTTTTGGTTATGCAAAACTGGGGAATTGGTAATTGAGGGATTATCTATCTTTTAAAACAACAAAAATTCTGGTGTTGACTGTCCCTTTAATAGGAGAAGTAAATTGTAAACTTTTTGTTTTTTTAAATTTTTATGCTGTCTGAATTACAAAAGATAATTTTTGTTTTTTATATCCCTTTAATGCAGAATAAGCATCTAGGACGTCCCCCTCTGTAAGCTTCTGACCGTTGGCGGTGAATAGCTGTTCTGATACATTCAAATACCTCATGAGCCTTAAAAGGGATATGAAACCCAAACATTTTCTTTCATGATTTAGGTAGAACATACAATTTTAAACAACTTTCCAGTTTACATCTATAATCAAATTTGCTTAATTCTCTTGGTATCATTTGTTGAAGGAGCAGCAATGCACTACTGGTTTCTAACTGAACACATGGATGTGCCAATGACAATCTGTGTGTGTGTTTGTGTGTGTATATATATATATATATATATATATATATATATATGAGCTGCAACAACTAATCGTCATAATCGATTATGAAAATAGTTGTCAATGAATCTCATAATCGATTAGTTGGTTTGCAATTAGTTGGTCTGTGCACAACACCAGCTGCTTCACTCCACTGAGCTCCTGCATATGGTATTGTTTTTTTTGGTTATGTCCTTAGCCTAAAGGACATCTACAGACGTCTACTTTTCACTTTTTCAGGACAGTATACGTTTACAACCACCCCTGGCTTATGTGCAACCCAGCTATAATAGTTATCATTTGTATCGTTTATATAAAATCAGGTGATTTGGAACTATGCTTTTCATGATATAGTACTGAGCTTGTTATTTACAAAAAATAAAAAAGTATCCCTCTTTTGCATTAAATAACCCTCTTTTGCATTAAATAACCAGGATTTCATGGATGAATGGAATAATAATTTGACCAACTGCTCCATCATCCTGATGAAACAGCTGTTAAAACATAAAAAAGAAGAGAGGGATTCTTTACTAGCACAAATAGAGGAGATTGTAGAGTCACTAAAACCATTTGAACAGACAAAGAAATACATAGATTACAAAACACAATTAGACACTACCATGCAACAATTAGATTCTACACTATCAGAAAGAAAAGTGAGCAAGTACCAAAGGGATGTAAAAGATTACGAATTAGACATCGTTTATTCATGGCAAAAAGATAGACCAAATAGACAAAAGAGCCATTCTCAACATAACAATCATAGAAATAAGAATAAAAATAAAAACAAAAGAAAAGGTACTTTTAATCACACACCAAATGCCAAACGAGTTACATTCTCAAGTATTGACACAGATAATACAGAGGGATCACTGACTACAGAAGACACACAAGCACACACTTCTAATGAAGAAATAACTAGTCATGAAATCCCAGAAGGCAGACCAAAATTATCAACATTAGTACAAATACCCATCACTAGCAGTACACCAAAAAAGGATTTACCACTACGCTACCCAAGCAGAACAAAAAAGACAACACAAAAGAAGTAGGATCAGTAATCAATCTGTCTAGCACTACTCTCACTAGCTCCCAAATTAGTTTATTAAATAAAGGGTTATCTTTTGCACCTTCCACCAATTTTGATTTGTTTTCTACCATACTGGACATTAATGCCCTTGTTAGAAAAATCACTCTATATAAACACTTCTCACAAATAAAAAACACTACAGATACACAAGAGAACTGCACATTGTTAGAAAACATACCACATAGAGAGGCATACTCTATAGGTCTAAAATATACTGATCTAAGTGATCTGAACACATTAACTGCACTGCAAGCGATCACACTTAGAGAAGTCAGCACTTATGATCCCATTCCCAAACCTAAAATTTCAACACACACTAAATCGTATTTTTACCCAGTACACAGCAGGAGTGAAGCAATAGAAATGTTTCAGAATCTTGTAGAGTTAGAACTCACTAGTCTGCACTCCACCACAGAGTCTGCCTCTACCACAATCACTAACCTTATGAGTAAACAAAACTTATCTATCAGTGAACAACAAGCACTAAAGTCACTTAGTAACAACAATGACATAGTAGTCACCTCAGCAGATAAAGGCGGAGCAGTTGTGATCCTCAATACTGAAGATTATAGAAGAGAAGTATATAGACATCTTAATGACAGAGAGACATACCACAAACTTACCTACAATCCTACCAATAAGTATAAACAAGAACTTCATACACTGTTAGATTCAGCAGTAGAGGAAGGGTT
This sequence comes from Bombina bombina, assembly GCF_027579735.1. Lineage (NCBI taxonomy): Eukaryota > Metazoa > Chordata > Amphibia > Anura > Bombinatoridae > Bombina > Bombina bombina. Next base: position 914,665,947 of record NC_069499.1, read on the forward strand.
TCTAAATCATGAAACAGCAGATCATTGCCTGGTAGAATATCCCATCATTCCCACCTTTCGCATAGTACCGAAGATACACAAATCTCTTATTGATACACCTGGCAGGCCTATTGTAGCCAGCAGAGGCTCACTATGCGAAAGGATAGGTAATTGGCTAGACAACATACTACAACCTATAGTTAAGTCCCTACCAGGATACATACGAGACAGCACACATCTCATACAACAAATCCAAACCATTACATGGCAGCAAGACTACACTTGGCTAAGTGTAGATGTATCAGCTCTGTATTCTAGTATCCCCCATGAGGAAGGCCTTAAAGCCCTTACATACATGTTAAAGAGACACACCAGTTATCCAGAAGAATTCATCATATTTCTAGAAGAACTTACAAGATTCCTTCTCACACACAACTACTTTGTCTTCGAGGGGCAGTACTACCTCCAAAAATGTGGCACGGCCATGGGAGCCAAATTCGCCCCCTCCTATGCAAACTTATATATGGGGTATTTTGAACATCTGTATCTCTTTGGGGGTGGACTGGCCCTCGACGACAAAGTAGTAGTATATGGCAGGTTTATAGACGACCTGATATTCATCTATAACAAAAACACTGAACTCACTGTCCAGGAAATCGTTGATTTCTTTAACAACAATACACTCAATCTGTCATTTACCCACCAAAATAATGACAAGACCATCAATTTTTTAGATCTTACATTAGAGCACAACGATGAAGGGAAGATTACAACTAGTACATTTAGAAAACCCCTGTCAAGAAATACAATACTTAGAGCAGACTCCTGCCATGCCCCACACATGCAAAAAGGCATTCCCAAGGGCCAATATCTAAGATTGCGAAGAAACTGCAGTTCTCTCCAATTATACTTTAAACAAGCAGAAGAACTTGCAAATAGACTCATATCCAGAGGCTACAAAAAAAGTGTGCTTCTTAAAATCAAATCTCAAGTAGCAAGGATAGATAGGACCACATTATTTAACAACAAAAAAACCACAACAGGAACAATCAGCAGTAGCAACAAAAACTCCACATTTACAGAAGATATTTGCTTTGTAACAAAATATAGCAATCAATTCTACACCATCACAAAGATCATTAAGAAATATTTACCAGTTCTCAATAGTGATATCACTTTGAGAAATAAATTACAAAAACATATAAGATTTGTAGCCAAAAAAGCACCAACTATACGTGATAAGATCACACATAAATTTCATAAAAAACCTTTACCAGCCACCAATTGGCTAACCCCCACCAAAGGTAATTACAGATGTGGCCATGTACCATGTAAAAGTTGCAAATATACTGAAAAATGTTTAACGTTTAGCTCTTCAGAAACACATAAATCATATCCAATAACCGATAGAATGGACTGTACGTCCACTCACATAATATATTTAATTACATGCACACATTGCCAACAACAATACATAGGCATCACGACACGTCCACTGAAGGACCGTATAAGAGAACATCTCTTATCAATAGAAGAGGAATTCCCTAGGACACCTGTGGCGAAACACTTTCATACACATGATAATAAACTTAGCCATTTTTCATTTAAAGCCATAGAACACATAACAAATAATCCATTAGGGGGTGACAGAAATAAGATGTTATCCAAAAGAGAAGTATATTGGATATTCATGTTGCAAACTAGAGCACCACAAGGCATGAACAAAAGATATGATGTTAATCTATATATAGAGTAAGTAATGTATGTTTCACTTCTATATCATAAATAACTTTCATATACTGCTTCATTAAACAAACACAACTAACATCAATACACTTCATATACACAACATCATATCTTAGGTTCACCAATTATATAGATAAAATTACTTTGAATCCAGTAATAATCAAACCAACAATCCATAGGGTTCAGTCTATTAGTCTCTAACTCTCTCCTCTCTGCTCCCACCAAAGGTTTGCTAGAATTGTCTATGCTTTATTTATTTAAGCATAACCTATCCCTCACTAATTAAAAAAGGAATTAAAAAATGAGTTTAAAAAATAATCTTTCCTACAATCCTTCATAAGAAAATGTTTTTAACATAACTTATCCATTAGCCATATCCATCTAATTTTAGCATAGTTAAAACTATCAAGTTATGAACCAACTATTTAATGTAACCCAATATTTCCTCCTTAGGGTTAGATTTACAAGTACATTTGTAATCAAGACCACTATCCAGTCTTTCTTATAGTTTCATAACAAACAATGTGAAATATATTATACACAATATCACATTAGCTAGGGGTTTCATATAGAAACCATAGCCAATAGAGTGCTATTTTTAGATATTTTCTCAACGTCCCAGAAATGTTATTAATCATTTTAACGAACAATCATGTCTTGCATATTGCTGCTTCTTTATAGCAAGTTACATAATAGTTGCTATATAACTATGGCTTTATAGAGAGTTACATAATGTCTTCTCTCTGCTAGTGACCTTTTTTGTCCACTCTAACACAAGCAGATAAAGTCTACCATACTTACATGTAACTGTGCCATCCCTTACACAAAAAAAAGAAACACAGTGCTGAGATTTTAAAGAGAGACATACAATCTTTTTTCTGCAAGTGACAGTTTTGGTTCACTTTGACAAAAGCAGACAAAGTTTATTGTGTTTTTATACAACTGCCCATTTCATATATAATTATAAAAAAAAGGGGGAAAATAACTATCTATAAACACACACACTTTTATCTGCAGCTCTCTTTTAAAAGCACCAAGCTATTACCTTTCCCAATTTTTAAGGCATAAGTAGAAGCATTGCAACAACTTCAAAGTCAATTATTGGAAAATTGTTTGCTAACAAGTACCTAGTATTTAAATATTTGCTTAACATACCATCTGTTCAAGAGGGTACTCTGCTGCCCAGGACCACTAAGCCAGGTGTGCACGATATCAATAGAAAACCAATCTGTGAAAATTCTCATCTACTAAAAGGGTTAACAAAACACCACCCATGATTGGTCACTCACACCTTTTTAAGGATCCTGACCAGCAGAGACCATTATCTCTGATGAAGCGCATGTGCCCATGCGCGAAACGCGTAAGATAGGAGCTTACCCTGTGTCTGATGATAAGCCTGCTCCTGAATAAAAACTTCTTTTCATCTACCTCAAGTCTCAGCATTCCTTTTTCCTCATTCATTATTATTTACACCTAGCCCTAGATTGATGGGAGTTATTTAAATTGATGTGCACTATTATCTGTTTGCACAATTATTATCTGATTGCTTTCTATTGCTGATTATATGTACTGTATAAATAAATGTGTAAGGCTTTGTCCTGTTATTGATATACAGTCCTTAGCGCTTTTGATTTGTTTTTTATTGTTTTATATTTTTAATATATTGTGAAAATATGTACCAGATTCAACCTATAAGTATATATCTGTTATTTTTAGAGCGGACTAGATATTTCCCCCTAACATTATAGCTGGTTATTTACCATTGCATATTGATATTCAAGATATTTTTTATGTAAGAATAAAGTCAAGGGTTACTTTATTGAGAGGCCCCTTGCCAAGGTGAAAACCCCTTTGCATTGGTGAAGAGCTAACAAAGATAAATATCCCACTTTGGTAAAATTGACAAAACCCTACTTATACATCTCAAGCACCTCAACACCATCTTAGTGCCTTTTCTCTGCTGCAGGAAATATAGCTGCAAACAGAGAACCAGCCTTAGCCAGAAGCATGTGGACATGTTGAGATTTTTGCATTTCAATGCAAAGTTTCTGAAAGAGTGAATAACAGAATGTTATTAACAGTGATAGTCTCTTTCTAGTTCTACCTCTTTTCAAACAGGTTTTGTTTTTGTTTTGTTTAATTATAAAACTGTTCTCTGCTGCTTAAAAATTGGACGAACAGTTGTGTTAATGTAAAGTTTTAGTCTGAAGTTTATATTTGTAACACTCAGTATGTGGATTTTATTTAAAACATAGGAAACAATTATTGATTCTTTTTTTTTATCCGATTAGTCTATTAATCAAAAAAATAATCGGCCAATTAATCGATTATGAAAATAATCGTTAGTTGCAGTGTGTGTGTGTATATGTATGTATGTATGTATGTATGTGTGTGTATATATGCAGCCCCAAATCAGCAGCTAGAACCTAAGTTCTTTGTTGCTCCTGAGCTTACCTAGATAAGCCTTTCAGCAAAGGATAACAAGAGAAGGAAGCAAATTAAATAATAGAAGTAAATTGGAAAGTTGTTTAAAATTGCACGCTCTTTCTGAATCACAAGAGAAAATTTTTGGGCTTCATGATGTTTAAGTCTGAGTACATTGTCCCTTTTAAAAGGTAAATTTGAGTGATGCGTTAAAGGGACATAAATCACTGAGATTTTTATATAAAATGTCTAATTTAAAAGCTTTCAGTATATCTTTAATTGTTTATTTTTACCCATTTTTTAATGTAATTAAAATCTAAATTGTGGGTTTTCCATTTCTGAGAATTGGAAGTGTACACTAGTTTGTATGCTGACTTGTACTTCACTGGTCCTTGTGTTAAGTCTCATACAATAAATTCTTTAGCACAGATTTCATGTTTAGTCTTTCTGAAGAGCCACATTCTCCCTTCTCCTGCTCACTGGCACAGCTGTTGGCTACTGATTGAACTGCCTGGATTGCGCTGTCCATGTCCCACATTCTGCCCACACAACAACCCAAAGGCACTCATCCAGGAAAATGGCAGCAAATAAGCATTTCTATTGCCTACTTCAGGGAACATATTTCTCATGTTTAAGATACTGTTGGGAAGACTGTGGTTGCGGACAGGTTATTTCTAATTCAATTTCCTTTCTAACACACCGGTAACTATCCTATACAAAAGGGAAACCATGCAAGTACTAATTTACAGAACTTCTTTCTGTCATGTACATTTTTATATGGACATCAATGAATTATATGGACATCAATGAATTATATGGACACGTTTATGCATAGAAAGTAAAAATAACAAAAGTTTGTAGTTTTATTTCCCCCTTTCCCATAATTTAACTCTGAAAAGGTCAGTTTTTTAATATATTGAAATATATATATTCTGTCATACTTCTGCTATTAACAGAGCAAAGGTGCCACCTCTTCCACTCACAAAGACAGGTACACAGAAAAGAACAAATATTATTGCTATAATGAGCTGGGTATGTGCAGTTAAAGTACACACACCTTGCATGATGTCAGTATATTTATGAAAATCTTAGTAGTGCTGTTCAAACAATGTATCAGTCTATCTCAGGGTTATAATACAATACCTTTAATAATTATCCTTAAAAATAGAAACCCTTAACTAACATGCATCTACTAGAAACCATACAATTAATATAAATACCTGAATTCTTTTATTTAGTTAATATCCATGAACATTTTGAAATATATTTGCAATACCAGAATATGACACAATATTATATGCGTTTGAAAACTATTTACTGGTAAATATGCTATGCAAAGTTCATACACGTTTACCTTTAAAACCAGCCTTATTTACAAATAGCCTTTCATTCAGTTTACACAATTAAACTAAAATCTTTATCTTTTAACATCCAAGCAATACAATTCTAACAGTGCTTATAAACAATAGAATAATATATATATTCTGCTATTTAACTGCAATTTATCCTAATACAATATTGATTTAAAACATCAGAACTTGCACAAATAAGTTACTTAGCCTACCAGATACAATACATAGGCTTATGAAATACTAACTTGAAATACAAACTGCTCTCTTTAAATCTTTCAACTGTACTTTAAACTGCAGTGACTTATAATTTAAATATAGTCTTACCAATAACCTTGAATACGTTACCAGGGTAAAGAGCAATCGATATCCAATATTCCTTAATAGGAATTATTTTACCTCAGATCACCAATAAGTGTATATCGCAATCAATGAGAAAGGTAGATCAGCTTTGCTTGAGTAAAGTGGTATCTCGCGCCCAACAAACCAGTTACAAGTTTAGCTCAGCAGAAATCTGTCTCTTTCTCTATCTTGCATTCACTTTAATTCAGTTTTCCATCATAGGTAAATTTGGAAACGCCCAAAACGGAAACCTTGTCTTGGATTGGCCCTTTGAAATTTCATTTTTAAACAGCCAAAAAGCCTTCTGGCTGTAGTTCTCGCATTGCAACACCGGGGGGCAGCAGACATACAAACAAAACAAATTCACCTTTAACATTTCTAAACATTTTTAACAAGTTAATTATTCTCAGAAAATGGTTATTTAATCAGATCATAACTCTCTGCATCAATCCCATACAAACCCCAACTATAGATATGTAGCACCAGATAATTTTTCTGATTATTCTGATACCAAATATGTTATATTATTAACATTGTATTATATGAAAGCAATTTAATACTGCTAATTATTTTGAAATTTATGGCATTTATATATCTAATATGTTTTCAGAGCCGTGTTTAAACTTTCATAACCATCTAGTATATAATCATATGACATGATTCAGGTATCCCATGCAGGCACTCCATCTGAAAAATAGAAAAATTATGTTACATATAATTAAACCATGGGATTATTACAATTTGAATCTATTTTTCATATATCTGTTCACTGCAGCAATTATTTATTTAATATAAAACGTACGATTTCAACATCTATATACATATATGGGCTATTTGAATCATTTCAAACACACATGAACTATTGGCATTGTTTTTCTTCAAAATGTATTTAATTTTACTTAAAATCTAAATACAGTTGTTTTGAAATCACAATGTAAGCCATGTGCTTTCTCTGTGTTATCCTAACCCAGACGCAATGTTTAACATTTTGTATATCTCAGTGTTAGCAGCCACACAGTATGAGTTATTCAATAAACCTGTGCTAATTATCAGCTCCTTGGCAGGAAGTCCATATATGAGTAGGTAGCCTGATCTATGCATCAAAATGCTGTCTTTTACACAGCAGGAGGTGGGCTTCAAAGGCTATGCTAACTTTCAATTATGGTAAAACATGTTTGTATTTTCATCTAGAGAGCAAATGCTTCCCTTTTGTTTCTTGGGACATGCTGTCTGTGGTTCAGCCTGGAGATGTGTATTCAGAATTTTACCTGTGTTAATTTTCAGTACCTTGTGGTTATACAATTGCATAAATTAGCATATTGAGTGTGTGAGATCTCTTGGAAACAATCCTTTGTTCTCAGATGTGTGTTTAGAATAGCTTTAATGCTGAGTGGGGAAGAACTAAAACATGATTGAAGTCAGTTTGTCTGAAAGAAATGAATCACTTTCTACTGACTAGCCAGATCTGAATGAAATACATATATATATATGTATATATTTATTGACATTAAAATATATGATTAAAATATATATTTGTTAACCTTACATATACCTTGACAATGGTTTCATTTTATCATATGCCGCCTACTTTTGTATATTTGACATTATCTCGCATCATTTTTAAAGCCTCTCGGCTCCGTGCTCTGCAGCATAATTTTAATGTAGTCTGCTATGGGAGTGTGCTCCTGGGGGCTCAATCACAAGGGAAAGACCTAAGTGTTTAATGCACAAATTCATAGTGCTTGTCTACCTTTGAGAAAAATCTGCTTTTACACTAATGAAATGAACTATTATTTTAATACTAAATGTCTTTTCAATAATGTATAAATATATAGAAATATATATTTAAAAATACATACAACATATTCCCCTATGTGAAGAATATTGCAATGTAAAAAATCTACAGTATATACACAAACACATTAAATATTTCAGATGTATAAATGTGTTTTTTTTGTTTTATTTGAGGTAAAGTTTTGGCATACAAATAAGGCAATACAGCATTTTACATTTACATTCCAAGATTACTTGTAACAATTGTTACGGTACCAACAGTGTACCAAGGGTTAATACCTGATGAACAATGTCCTGCATAGGGAATCAGCAATTCACAACCCAGCCAGTTTTCAGGTTTAAAACAGAATGACATTTATTAAAAGGCTATGCCTAGTATTTATGCAGGTCTGACCCCCCCCCCCCCCAGATGGGGGTTGAAAGACTGTTGTACATTACATGGAGGGAACAAGCCCTTTGACATGATACAATAGAATTATATTACTTAAACACTTCAACCACAAGACACTCTTGGCCCTTCTTATCACTTAGGCGTTTTCTCTCTGGAGGTGATCAAACAATAGAATGCTTAGCACTAATTAGATTATAGCTGGAGCCAGCAACTCTGTCTTTAGAAATTAGTTTCTTAGCTAAACACAATTAACTCCTTCAGTCCTGACAGAAGGGTCTGTCACATATCTCCCCCCTTGTGGAACACTCCGGCAGACCCGGCTTGACCCTTTGGCGGGTCAACCTGGGGATGACCGGACTAGGAGGTGGTAGGCATGTCAGTTTGCCAGGACAATCCATCTGTATTCCCGTTATGAGAGAGAATTCCTGTCCATACAAAGAAGGGTTCAACTTCCTCAGTGCCCAGACTAGGGCTAAACAGTCCTTCAAAATCCCATCAGCTTCTTTACGAGTTTTCTGTACCTGCTCTTTATAGGTATCCACAATCCCTTCATACTTACATAGGGTGCCCTTGAGTTGCTGCACCTCACTATGAGCCAGCGTCAGCTTCTCCTCAAGTGTCGCTAAGTTTGTCTTTAATGTTTCATGTCCCACTCTCAAGCTGGTGTTTTCTGCAGTCTGTCGGTGCAGCTTGTCTAGCAGAGATTCACGTTCTAAACGTGCTTTTTCCTCTGCGCTCCTCTTCTCCTTCATCAGCGCATTGTAACGGGACTTCCACGTATCAATAGCGGATAGAGATTTACTGAGCTCAGCGTCCTGGGGCTTAGCAGCAGGGGGGTCAGTCTCTGCTGCACGGGTCTGAGCACGGGTAGTCACAGGGTTAACATCAGCGGGACCCATGGGAGCATAGGCAGAAACAAGGGGAGCCAAGTCATTTCCAAGAAGAACATCAGCAGGTAAGTCCTTCTTGACCCCCACATTCACAGGTCTAGCGCCCACTCCCCAATCCAAATGTACCCTGGCAACAGGTAGGCTGAACACATCGCCCCCTGCTACCCTCACAGCCACAGTGTCTCCAGTGTACTGTTTCTCAGACACCAAGTTCTTTTGAAGCAAGGTCATGGTAGCACCAGTATCCCGTAGACCACTGACCTTCTTCCCATTCACTTTAACCAGTTGCCGGTTATTCCGGTGGGCAGCTTGCACAAGGTCTGCCTCATGTAGGATGCTCCAGCATTCTTGCGCCTCTACGTAGCGGGCCGCAGGCTGAGAGTTACGTGGGATTCCGCCGGCGGGTCTTCTCCAGGACTGTGCTTGGTTCGCTGCATTTAGGGGACACTCTGGTCTTTTGTGCCCTAGTTGCTTACATCCAAAGCACCAAATAGGCTGTGAGTAGCCCCGTGAATTGAACCGGGCTCTCTGAGGGTAGTTCGTGGACGGAGGCCGTGTGGTATAGCGGTGCGCCGGGGGTTGGTAACTGGCAGCTGCTGGGGTGACTGGGGGTCTGTACTCCACTCTAGCAGGGGGCTTAGTGGTAGAAGTGTCCAGTTTGCGGGCATCCATATACTCATCTGCCAGGCGAGCAGCTTCATGCAGGGTGGAGGGTTTACGGTCCCGAACCCACTCTCTAACTCCTGCTGATAACTTGTCAAAGCAATGTTCCAACAGGAATAGCTGCAGCACCTCTTCCCCAGATACGGCTTGGCACCCCGCTATCCAGTGAGCTGCTGTGCGGTGCACCTTACATGCCCACTCAACGTAGGAATCACCAGCTAATTTAACAGTGTCTCTGAACCGCCTCCGGTATGCCTCCGGTGTAACCGCATACCTGGAGAGCAGAGCCTCTTTCACAGTATTATAATCCCCAACCTCCTCATCTGGAATGGCCCGAAAAGCCTCACTGGCCCGGCCGGATAATTTTCCGGATAATATCGTGACCCAGTCCTCTGCGGGTACCTTGTGTAGTGCACATTGCCTCTCAAAATCCGCAAGGAACCCATCAATCTCTCCTTCTGTTTCCAGGAAGTTTTTAAAAGCTGCAAAATTTACTTTTCTCTTTTCCACTTGGGCTGCTGCAGCGCTGCTTTGGCGAAGTAGGTTGGCCTCCACAGCTGCTATGACCCGGTCGATAATTTCCGCAGATGGGTTGGGGCCATAATGTGCCAGTCTTATTTTAACCGCCCGATCAAAGCTTGCTTCTTCAGGGGTTCTGTCTGATATGCTGGGCCCATTGGTTCCTTCTGTCCCTGGTACTCTTTCCATCTTAGTCAGTATTGTAATAATCCCCCTCTTCCTGAGGTTACTGGCTTGTGTAGTTGCTCTTCTGGGCGATAAGGTTCATTCCGTCGCTTGCCACCAATTGTTACGGTACCAACAGTGTACCAAGGGTTAATACCTGATGAACAATGTCCTGCATAGGGAATCAGCAATTCACAACCCAGCCAGTTTTCAGGTTTAAAACAGAATGACATTTATTAAAAGGCTATGCCTAGTATTTATGCAGGTCTGACCCCCCCCCCCCCCAGATGGGGGTTGAAAGACTGTTGTACATTACATGGAGGGAACAAGCCCTTTGACATGATACAATAGAATTATATTACTTAAACACTTCAACCACAAGACACTCTTGGCCCTTCTTATCACTTAGGCGTTTTCTCTCTGGAGGTGATCAAACAATAGAATGCTTAGCACTAATTAGATTATAGCTGGAGCCAGCAACTCTGTCTTTAGAAATTAGTTTCTTAGCTAAACACAATTAACTCCTTCAGTCCTGACAGAAGGGTCTGTCACAGTTACATATTATAATTGCATATGAAAAGAACAGTGTCTGTTACCCATGAGACATATAGCAAGAAATATTTACCATTGCTGTAATAAAACAAAAAGAAAAACAATCCAACAGTACGCCGTTGAACATTTTTGAACCTCCTCAACTATTCAAATAGGCCACTCTTGGACCTTATAACATATGTATTGAAAAAATCAGAAGGTTACATTAACGATAGGAGACCACTTTTGGGACTCAATGACTGAACCTCAGGTTTTAGTTTTTTGGGGTTTTTTTGCTGCGTAATTGTCATGGAGTGGGAAAGGAAACTTTCTTACTACTAACATGAGTACACCGGAGGAGTTTAGTATATATATGGAAATATTTAAAATTATATTATAGGAAGAGGGTCGTCGTCATTATAGTTAGTATTATAAGGGGTTATAAACATTTACATATGTCTGGAGAGAGACAAGGCTAGGCTGATGCAGATATATATTCAATAGTGGTATAGATCCAGATAATGATCAGTGGTTCACTTATGGTGTAAGCATATTGTAATGTAAGCTATATATTTTTAGGGAGGTGTTCTTATGATGCATACATACAGCAGATATCCCAAATTTACTAATATTGTAATTCGAGTAGCTTAGGGCCTCCAGGTTTATATTACTGGTGGACAAGCCATCTGAAGCCTGGGTTTAGCTGTAAGATACCTTCATACTAATCGCTGATGCCAGGATCCCACCGCCCCGGCCGTAGACAACTGGACCCCAACACACCACCCTGAGGAAGCACCTAGAAGCATCAAGATAAGGCAACTCTGGAATGGAACTACTATGTCTGAACAAACATGACCATATATGGTGATAATGGGAATACTTGAGTTTTAAGTGCCCAGCTCTTATAACAAACTAAAATATTAGCATAAATGTGCAGAGGAGGCATTAACAGGAGTTACATAGTTAAATGAGGACTATAGGTTACTGTTATAGCTGCCACAGCAAACCACTATCCAATACAGAAACAAATAACTTATGGTTAAGCATTCAATGCGTTTCTACATAACCTAACAAAAATACTGCTGTTTAACATATGACTTTAAACGGTTATTAGATGCAAGTCCAGGCCAAGCCAAGTTCTCAAATGAGTGGTCAAAAGTCTGTGTTAATATAGGCATTTGAACACATTGGAAGAATAGAATTACTGTGTCTGAATAAATAAGGCTACAGATGGTGATAATGGGAATACATGAGTTTTAAACACCCAGCTCTTATAATAAACAAAAATCCTAGTATAAATGTGCATAAGAGGCAATAACAGGAGTTATAAAGTTAAATGAGATCGATATATTGCTGCTATAGCTGCCATAGCAATTCACTTCCCAATATATAAACAAACACCAAACAGAAAGATAAAAACGAAAAGGGAGCAGTAGAACTTATGTTAGGCACTCAATGTGTTTCTGCATTACCTAACAAAAATACTGCTGTTTAACATATGAATTTGAACGATTATTAGGTGCAAGTCCAGGCCTAGCCAAGGTCTCAGATGAGAGGTCAAAAGTCTGTAACAATAAGGTGGTTTGAACACATTTGAGGCTGTGGAGAGTTCATTGCTCACCTCCATAGTCCGTGTATAAATTGGTATCTAACCTACCCCAGTCCTCAGCGCACCGCTGCAGGGCCTGGAGTATATGGGACCGCAACAGAAATCCAAGCAAGCTGGGCTGCATCTCTGAAAGAGTCTCCTCTCGACAAGCAGAACGTGCTCAAAGTAGTGCGGGGCCACTATTATTTTGCTCACCTCATCCGACAGTCGCCATTCTGTCTTTGATGCCAGTGTGGTAATCAGGAGGACCGGGATAGTTGTAGAGAAGGTTTGATACTGGCCCTCTTGGTATTTCTGCCTATAACGGCTCGCCAAACTCATAGGGGTTGAATGTGAAGTGGTGAGGAGTTGGGTAGCGGTAATAGAGCGAGTCTCCATCTGTTCCAAAAACACATTGCTGTTCCGTGTTAGCTCTCTCTCCCGACGTCGCCCAGCTGTTTGTGGTAACACATTCTGCTCTGTCGCTAAGAGGTTCTCATCCGTAATAGATTCCAGGGTAGGGGCTACCACATTCACTGTGTTTACCCTTTGCTGCAGGACTGCGTCTCCGCCATTGCCCCACGCTGCCACCAATGCACTTGTGAGCCGTTTAAAATGTGCATCAAGGATATTGACGATCTGCTCCAGCAATATAGCTTCCCCGGGCTCCATCCGGTATACTTGGCAAATTAATTCCCACTGTAGATAGGAAAGATCAGTACTCTCAAGGTACTTCTTAACGACGGAGGCCTGAGAAGCACTCCGCCGGGGGTATAGTTGGGAGGCCGCAACCTCAAAAAGTCTCCGGTTAACTGTAGCTGGCTCTGATCAGAAAAATGATTAGCTCTAGTAGAAGGGCTCCTTTAGCTGAAACTCTCAGACTGTATATTAATAAGCGATGATAAGTATAAAAGCTGATTTTAGTAAGATTGTTATAGGAGCCTTTGGCAGCTAACAATTAAGCAGCCTGTCATGGCCGCCGCCCGGAAGTTCCCCCGTATAAATGTTTTTTTAATGTTTTGAGGTATCTGCAAGTGTGTGTGTGCAAAAGTCTTAGGCCAGTATTAGATATGTTGTTTTAGCAAAGTTACCATTCATATTTATTTTTCGGTCTCTTACGATACAAACAGGAAATACAGGAAATATGTACACAAAATATAAAAAAAATTTCAGAACAAAATAGCTTCATCAGGTAAAAGTCAGTGTTTAGTGTGACCTTCCTTAGCACTAAGCACATCTTGAACTCTTTTGGGGAGACTGTCCTGAAGTTTTCTGAAGTAATCTGGTATATTATACCAGGCTTCTTTCAGCACTTCCCAGAGTTCTTCTTTAGATTTAGGTTATCATTATTATTTTTTTTCCAATTCTTTTTTGTTAGGAATCACACGGTAATACAATGATCTTTAACTAAACCACCATATAACAAAACATACAATGCAACCCAGTAAAACATTGGCGCCTGGGACAGAGCGCGCTCCGAAGGTCCAGGGGACTCGCTCCCTGCAAAGAAGGGGGTTTCCCCCCGCCTCCCCCCATCCAGAGCCAGCCCACGAAAAAGCACACTGGTAGGGTTTCCCCGTCCATGAAGTTAGCCCTCAATCAATATCTCTTCCCAACTAGTGTAAGGAGCGACCCCACCAGGGATAGACCAATATCCCCTAAGGGACGCCTCCAAAAGCACTTCATGTTGTAAGAAGGGTCTCAATATCTGTAGTTGTAGGGCAGGGGGAAGTGTCTGTATGTAGAGTTGCCACTTTTTGATAAATGGTCTAAGTCTACGGTTCAGATCAAGCTTGGTGTAAAGTTGTTCTATAAAGATTTGCTTAACTAGTCTACTCTTAAATTGAGTTTGTGAGGGAGCTTTGGTCGAGATCCAAAGGGACAAGATACATTGTCGGGCCAGTATGGTGCAGAGACTAAGCATAGGATGCATTGTGCCTTTCTGATTGTCCCACACCAGTAAGTATATGGTTTTTAAGTCAAAGCTAACATTGATGTGAAATGTAATTTTGAACCAGTATTGCAGCTGGCTCCAAACCTTTTAATATATGGACAGTCGAAGAAGAAGTGTCCAAGAGTAGGTTTGGGCATACTGCACTTGATGCATTTGTTTGGACAAGTGGGGTTCCAGTGGGTTAGGGGTAATATAGTCACCATTAAGTATTCTAACCTGAATCTCTCTGTGAGCAACCGCTAAGCTAGCTTGTTTGGTATTAATTAAGCTCTTTTTAATATCATCTATTGTAATGTCCTCAATTCCCCCCTCTTGCAGCCTAGTCAGGATGTCTGCCATGGTATTATCTGAAGTGTGGTTAATCAGCCTCTGGTAGATCGGGGACATTGAGAAATGACCCAATTTAAAGGCAGTGTGAACAATGGCGAAGGGGGAGAGGTCCCAGGAATTCGGGCTATGAGAGATTAATGAGTTTATATAGTGCTTACTTTGTAGGTACGCATAGAAGTGTGAGTTGGGCCCATTATATTTATTTTTTAGGTCTTGGAATGTTCTGACCGTATGTGACAACGGATTTAGAAGTGCCCCTACTGAGTTGATGCCCACCACCTGCCACGCACGGAATGGAGCAGTTTTGCTTCCAGCTGGGAAGTCCCTGTTTCCCAATAGGGGATGAGCTTGGGTGAAGGGGATCATCTGCCAAGGTATTGCAGAATCAACCACCACGCTCTGAACACATACCTGTACATCAGGTTGCCTCTAATTTCTAAAGGCAAATCTCGAAATGGAATATGTGGAAGATAGGCAAGGGAGTGAGGTGCCACCAACGTCTCCTTCAGTGCTGGAGTGGTGAAATGTGCTGTGTGAAGTTTCCAGTCTAAGGTTAGATGTGCCAGAGCCGCCCAGTTGTAAAGTTGTAGGTTTGGGAGTGCTAGGCCTCCCCTAATATAGGGCTGTTGCAGTTTAATAGTGGCTATACGCATCTTTTTCTCTTTCCAAATAAATAATTTAATCGCTTTGTTGACAAGTGCCAGGTCCACTTTAGTAAGAAGAAAGGGTAACATTAGTAATGGGTACAGAAGTTTAGACAGGATCAACATTTTCACAAGGTTAATTCGGCCCGAGAAGCCAAGGGGAGGTTTCGCCCAGGCTTTCAGCCGAGACTGTAACAGATTGCACTGTTTTGTAAGATTAAGTTCATAAATTTTGTGTGGATTACGATGTATCTTAATTCCTAGGTAGATCAGGGTGGTAGGCTGTACAACAAAAGGATAGTGTGGCTGAGCAGCTCTGTGATCTGTCAACCACAGTATCTCAGATTTGTTCATGTTGACTTTGTATCCTGAGAAATCTCCAAAAGTGTTTAGCACCTCTATAATTTTTGGGACATATACTGCAGGGTGAGAGATAAAGAGCAGCATATCGTCTGCATACAGAGCCATATGCATGCGGTAATCGTTTATTGGTAAACCCGGGTAAGTTTGCTTCAGTTTGAACTGAAATTGCCTAAGAGTGTGAAATAAGTGCGCCACTCAACTCTATGGAAGGCCTTCTCTGCATCAAGAGATAACGGGAAGGCCTCCTGCCCCCCGCCCAAAGCCAGTAATGGTTGATCGCATGATGGACCCTGCTTAAGTTGACCACCGATGTTCTGCCAGATACAAATCCGGTCTGGTCTATGTGTAACAAGGAGGGGATAAGTTTTTTTTTTTAACCTATTGGCCAAAAGTTTCATAAGAATTTTGTAATCAGTGTTTAAAGGGACATAAGACCCAAATTTTTTCTTTCATGATTTAGAAAGAGCATGCAGTTTTAAACATCTTTCTAATTTACTTCTATTATCTAATTTGCTTCATTCTCTTGATTTTCTTAGATGAAAAGCATATCTAGATAGGCTTAGTAGCTGCTGATTGGTTGCTGCACATAGATGCCTTGTGTGATTGGCTCTCCCATGTACATTGCTCTTTCTTCAACAAAGGATATCTAAAAAATGAAGCAAATTAGATAACAGAAGTAAATTGGAAAGTTGTTTAAAATTGTATTTCTTCTGTTAAGTGTGATCAGTCCACGGGTCATCATTACTTCTGGGATATTACTCCTCCCCAACAGGAAGTGCAAGAGGATTCACCCAGCAGAGCTGCATATAGCTCCTCCCCTCTACGTCACTCCCAGTCATTCTCTTGCACCCAACGACTAGATAGGATGTGTGAGAGGACTATGGTGATTATACTTAGTTTTATATCTTCAATCAAAAGTTTGTTATTTTAAAATAGCACCGGAGTGTGTTATTACCTCTCTGGCAGAGTTTGAAGAAGAATCTACCAGAGTTTTGCTATGATTTTAGCCGGAGTAGTTAAGATCATATTGCTGTTCTCGGCCATCTGAGGAGTGAGGTAAACTTCAGATCAGGGGACAGCGGGCAGATGAATCTGCATAGAGGTATGTAGCAGTTTTTATTTTCTGACAATGGAATTGATGAGAAAATCCTGCCATACCGATATAATGTCATGTATGTATACTTTACACTTCAGTATTCTGGGGAATGGTACTTCACTAGAATTACACTGTAAGAAATACATAAAGCTGTTTAATAACTAGAGATTATGTTTAACGTTTTTGCTGGAATGTAAAATCGTTTTCATTTGCTGAGGTACTGTGTGAATAAATGTTTGGGCACTATTTTTCCACTTGGCAGTTGCTTAATCTGTTTTTCTGACAGTTTCTGTTCTCCCTCACTGCTGTGTGTGAGGGGGAGGGGCCGTTTTTTGGCGCTTTTACTATGCATCAAATATTTCAGTCAGCAACTCATTGTATTCCCTGCATGATCCGGTTCATCTCTACAGAGCTCAGGGGTCTTCAAAACTTATTTTGAGGGAGGTAATTTCTCTCAGCAGAGCTGTGAGAATTATAGTTTGACTGAGATAAAAAACGTTTATTCTGTAATTTGTTTCCTGCTTTCAGAATTTGTTATCTTTGCTAATGGGATTAAACCTTTGCTAAAGTTGTGTTGTTTACAAGGATTGAGGCTATAACTGTTTCAATTTATTAATTTTCAACTGTCATAGATCTTCTGTGCTTCTTAAAGGCACAGTACGTTTTAATATTATTCTAATTGAATTGTATTTCCAAGTTGCAAGTTTATTTGCTAGTGTGTTAAACATGTCTGATTCAGAGGATGATACCTGTGTCATTTGTTGCAATGCCAAAGTGGAGCCCAATAGAAATTTATGTACTAACTGTATTGATGCTACTTTAAATAAAAGTCAATCTGTACAAATTGAACAAATTTCACCAAACAACGAGGGGAGAGTTATGCCGACTAACTCGCCTCACGTGTCAGTACCTACATCTCCCGCTCAGAGGGAGGTGCGTGATATTGTAGCGCCGAGTACATCTGGGCGGCCATTACAAATCACATTACAGGATATGGCTACTGTTATGACTGAGGTTTTGGCTAAATTACCAGAACTAAGAGGTAAGAGTGATCACTCTGGGGTGAGAACAGAGTGCGCTGATAATATTAGGGCCATGTCAGACACTGCGTCACAGGTGGCAGAACATGAGGACGGAGAACTTCATTCTGTGGGTGACGGTTCTGATCCAAACAGACTGGATTCAGATATTTCAAATTTTAAATTTAAACTGGAAAACCTCCGTGTATTACTAGGGGAGGTGTTAGCGGCTCTGAATGATTGTAACACAGTTGCAATACCAGAGAAAATGTGTAGGTTGGATAAATATTTTGCGGTACCGACGAGTACTGAGGTTTTTTCTATACCTAAGAGACTTACTGAAATTGTTACTAAGGAGTGGGATAGACCCGGTGTGCCGTTCTCACCCCCTCCGATATTTAGAAAAATGTTTCCAATAGACGCCACCACAAGGGACTTATGGCAAACGGTCCCTAAGGTGGAGGGAGCAGTTTCTACCTTAGCTAAGCGTACCACTATCCCGGTGGAGGATAGCTGTGCTTTTTCAGATCCAATGGATAAAAAGTTAGAGGGTTACCTTAAGAAAATGTTTGTTCAACAAGGTTTTATATTGCAACCCCTTGCATGCATTGCGCCGATCACGGCTGCAGCGGCATTCTGGATTGAGTCTCTGGAAGAGAACATTGGTTCAGCTACTCTGGACGACATTACGGACAGGCTTAGAGTCCTTAAACTATCTAATTCATTCATTTCGGAGGCCGTAGTACATCTTACTAAACTTACGGCGAAGAATTCAGGATTCGCCATTCAGGCACGCAGGGCGCTGTGGCTAAAATCCTGGTCAGCTGATGTTACTTCTAAGTCTAAATTGCTTAATATACCTTTCAAAGGGCAGACCTTATTCGGGCCCGGGTTGAAAGAGATTATCGCTGACATTACAGGAGGTAAAGGCCATGCCCTGCCTCAGGACAAAGCCAAAGCCAAGACTAGACAGTCTAATTTTCGTTCCTTTCGTAATTTCAAAGCAGGAGCAGCATCAACTTCCTCTGCACCAAAACAGGAAGGAGCTGTTGCTCGCTACAGACGAGGCTGGAAACCTAACCAGTCCTGGAACAAGGGCAAGCAGACTAGGAAACCTGCTGCTGCCCCTAAAACAGCATGAATTGAGGGCCCCCGATCCGGGATCGGATCTAGTGGGGGGCAGACTTTCTCTCTTCGCCCAGGCTTGGGCAAGAGATGTTCAGGATCCCTGGGCGCTAGAGATAATATCTCAGGGATACCTTCTGGACTTCAAATACTCTCCTCCAAGAGAGAGATTTCATCTGTCAAGATTGTCAACAATCCAGACAAAGAAAGAGGCGTTTCTACGCTGCGTACAAGAGCTCTTG
The DNA here is from genome assembly GCF_027579735.1 of Bombina bombina. NCBI lineage: Eukaryota > Metazoa > Chordata > Amphibia > Anura > Bombinatoridae > Bombina > Bombina bombina. The sequence continues at coordinate 914,685,101 of NC_069499.1, forward strand.
TTAATGGGAGTAATCCATCCAGTTCCACGATCGGAACAGGGACAGGGGTTTTACTCAAATCTGTTTGTGGTTCCCAAAAAAGAGGGAACTTTCAGACCAATCCTGGACTTAAAGATCCTAAACAAATTCCTAAGAGTTCCATCGTTCAAGATGGAGACTATTCGGACAATTTTACCTATGATCCAAGAGGGTCAATACATGACCACTGTAGATTTAAAAGATGCTTACCTTCACATACCGATTCACAAAGATCATTATCGGTACCTAAGGTTTGCCTTCCTAGACTGGCATTACCAGTTTGTGGCTCTTCCATTCGGATTGGCTACAGCTCCAAGAATCTTCACAAAGGTTCTGGGTGCTCTTCTGGCGGTACTAAGACCGCGGGGAATCTCGGTAGCTCCATACCTAGACGACATTCTGATACAAGCTTCAAGCTTTCAAACTGCCAAGTCTCATACAGAGTTAGTGCTGGCATTTCTAAGGTCACATGGATGGAAGGTGAACGAAAAGAAAAGTTCACTCGTTCCACTCACAAGAGTTCCCTTCCTGGGGACTCTTATAGATTCTGTAGAAATGAAGATTTACCTGACGGAGGACAGGCTAACAAGACTTCAAAGTGCTTGCCGCACCCTTCATTCCATTCAACACCCGTCAGTGGCCCAATGCATGGAGGTAATCGGCTTAATGGTAGCGGCAATGGACATAGTACCCTTTGCACGCTTACCCCTCAGACCACTGCAACTGTGCATGCTAAGTCAGTGGAATGGGGATTACTCAGACTTATCCCCTTCTCTGAATCTGGATCAAGAGACCAGAAATTCTCTTCTATGGTGGCTTTCTCGGCCACATCTGTCCAGGGGGATGCCATTCAGCAGACCAGACTGGACAATTGTAACAACAGACGCCAGCCTTCTAGGTTAGGGTGCCGTCTGGAATTCTCTGAAGGCTCAGGGACAATGGAGTCAGGAGGATAGTCTCCTGCCAATAAACATTCTGGAATTGAGAGCAGTTCTCAATGCCCTCCTGGCTTGGCCCCAGTTGACAACTCGGGGGTTCATCAGGTTTCAGTCGGACAACATCACGACTGTAGCTTACATCAACCATCAGGGAGGGACAAGAAGCTCCCTAGCTATGATGGAAGTATCAAAGATAATTTGCTGGGCAGAGTCTCACTCTTGCCACCTGTCAGCAATCCACATCCCGGGAGTGGAGAACTGGGAGGCGGATTTCTTAAGTCGTCAGACTTTTCATCCGGGGGAGTGGGAACTTCATCCGGAGGTCTTTGCCCAAATACTTCGACGTTGGGGCAAACCAGAGATAGATCTCATGGCGTCTCGACAGAACGCCAAGCTTCCTCGTTACGGGTCCAGATCCAGGGATCCAGGAGCAGTCCTGATAGATGCTCTGACAGCACCTTGGGACTTCAGGATGGCTTACGTGTTTCCACCCTTCCCGTTGCTTCCTCGATTGATTGCCAGAATCAAACAAGAGAGAGCATCAGTGATTCTAATAGCACCTGCGTGGCCACGCAGGAATTGGTATGCAGACCTGGTGGACATGTCATCCTGTCCACCTTGGTCTCTACCTCTGAAACAGGACCTTCTGATACAGGGTCCCTTCAAACATCAAAATCTAACTTCTCTGAAGCTGACTGCTTGGAAATTGAACGCTTGATTTTATCAAGACGTGGATTTTCTGAGTCAGTTATTGATACCTTAATACAGGCTAGGAAACCTGTTACCAGAAAGATTTACCATAAGATATGGCGTAAATACCTATATTGGTGTGAATCCAAAGGTTACTCTTGGAGTAAGGTTAGGATTCCTAGGATATTGTCTTTTCTACAAGAAGGTTTAGAAAAGGGTTTATCTGCTAGTTCATTAAAGGGACAGATCTCAGCTCTGTCCATTCTGTTACACAAACGTCTGTCAGAAGTTCCTGACGTCCAGGCTTTTTGTCAGGCTTTGGCCAGAATTAAGCCTGTGTTTAAAACTGTTGCTCCACCATGGAGTTTAAACCTTGTTCTTAATGTTTTACAGGGCGTTCCGTTTGAACCCCTTCATTCCATTGATATAAAGTTGTTATCTTGGAAAGTTCTATTTTTAATGGCTATTTCCTCGGCTCGAAGAGTCTCTGAATTATCAGCCTTACATTGTGATTCTCCTTATTTGATTTTTCATTCGGATAAGGTAGTCCTGCGTACTAAACCTGGGTTCTTACCTAAGGTAGTTACTAACAGGAATATCAATCAAGAGATTGTTGTTCCTTCTTTATGCCCAAATCCTTCTTCAAAGAAGGAACGTCTACTGCACAACCTGGATGTAGTCCGTGCTCTAAAATTTTACTTACAGGCAACTAAGGAATTTCGACAAACGTCTTCTCTGTTTGTCATTTACTCTGGGCAGAGGAGAGGTCAAAAAGCTTCCGCTACCTCTCTTTCTTTTTGGCTTCGTAGCATAATTCGTTTAGCTTATGAGACTGCTGGACAGCAGCCTCCTGAAAGAATTACAGCTCATTCTACTAGAGCTGTGGCTTCCACTTGGGCCTTCAAGAATGAGGCCTCTGTTGAACAGATTTGCAAGGCTGCAACTTGGTCTTCGCTTCATACTTTTTCCAAATTTTACAAATTTGACACTTTTGCTTCATCGGAGGCTATTTTTGGGAGAAAGGTTCTTCAGGCAGTGGTTCCTTCTGTATAAAGAGCCTGCCTATCCCTCCCGTCATCCGTGTACTTTTGCTTTGGTATTGGTATCCCAGAAGTAATGATGACCCGTGGACTGATCACACTTAACAGAAGAAAACATAATTTATGCTTACCTGATAAATTCCTTTCTTCTGTAGTGTGATCAGTCCACGGCCCGCCCTGTTTTTAAGGCAGGTAAATATTTTTTAATTTATACTCCAGTCACCACTTCACCCTTGGCTTTTCCTTTCTCGTTGGTCCTTGGTCGAATGACTGGGAGTGACGTAGAGGGGAGGAGCTATATGCAGCTCTGCTGGGTGAATCCTCTTGCACTTCCTGTTGGGGAGGAGTAATATCCCAGAAGTAATGATGACCCGTGGACTGATCACACTACAGAAGAAAGGAATTTATCAGGTAAGCATAAATTATGTTTCTCTATCTGAATCATGAACAAAAAAAATTGGGTTTAGTGTCCCTTTGAGAGGGATATGGGGTGGTATGATTCTGGAAGAGTATGATCTTTTCCGGGTTTTGGGATCAGGGTAATATGTGCGGAGACAAAAGATGTCGAGGGGATGCCATCTACAAAGAAAAGCGCGTTATATACTTCACAGAGGATGGGGGACACCTGGGGAGATAATAGCCTGAAAAATTCCACAGGAAGGCGATCCGGGCCTGGGGTCTTTCTCAGTGCCAAGGATTAGATTTAGGTTATCCTTTAATTATTTCTCTGTCCAGTTGATCCGATTCTTCCTCTAATATTCAGGTCTGGAATTTGTGGAGGCCAGTCCATGACTGTCAGTGTTTTATCAGCTGTTTTTTTCTCCAAATATGATTTCACTGCATTAGCAGTGTGCTTGGAATCGTTATCATGCTGAAAAATAAAACCATTTCCAATCAGGCGCTTTCCAAAAGGAATAGCATGATGAATTAAAACCTGTCTGTACTTTTCAGCATTCATGATCCCATTGACTAGGACAATATCGCCAACACCACTGGCAGCAGTGTTTGAATGTTACATAATTCTGCACTTTGTGCAGAATTATGTATAGTGCAGAATTCTGTAACATAAGGAAAGCCTTTTTGTTTGATTTCCCCCCCCCCCCCCCCCCCCTAAATACCTTATCTGGCACCTCTTCTGTGCAGCAGTTTATTCAACTATCATGTCACAGACTCACTGTCTAATCACAGCTAGCCCGATCGTGCTATTCAACTACATGTAATGCAATACTGCGCTAGGTTAAGCACCCGACAGATATAGTAGTTGAATGGCGCAATCATGCTCACTGTGATTAGACAGTGAGCCTGTGACTTGCTAGTTGAAAAAACTGACATACAGAAAAGTGCGGCTTTGCACACGAGGTAACTATGGTTTAAGGTGTCAGATTAGGTATTTGGGGGGGGGGGGATTCAAACAAAAGGCTTTTTCTTATGTTACATAATTCTGCACATAGTTCAGAATTATGTAACATTTTACCCAATGTTTACTGTCCCTTTAATATATAACATTGCTACTAAAATTATGAACACTGCTGCCATAGAGTACTAAAGACACGGCCACGCTCCTGAGCCTACCTAGGATTACTCTTTAACAAATAGTACTAAGATACCAAGTAAAATGGAAAGGTTTTTTTAAATATTTTTTTTTTTTTTCAAGATCTATCTGAATCACGGATTTTCAATATTTTATTCTATTTTCCATTTAATGTTATGTCTGGTTTAGCTTGGAGATTAACAAGAGCTTCTGAACATGTTAAAAAGTTTTACAACCAAATTGACTTTTCATTTTTATGCTTAAAGGGAGAGAAAACACCAACATTTTCTTTCATGATTCAGATAGAACATACAATTTTAAACAACTTTCCAATTCACTTCTATTATCAACTTTGCTTCATTCTCTTGTTATCCTTTGCTTAAGAAACAATATTACTCTACTGGCAGCTTGATAAACACATCTAGTTAGCCAATCACAAGAGACAAATGTCTACAGGCACCAATCAACAACTAGCTCCCACTAGTGTAGGATATGTGCGTATTCTTTTTCAGAAAGGGATACCACGAGAACTAAGCACATTTGAAAATAGAAGTTAATTTAAATCTGTCTTAAAATGACATGCTCTATCTGAATCCTGCAAGTCTCATTTTGACTTTTCTATCCCTTTAACTCCTTTTTTTTTTTCTTCACAATAATGACACCTTTTTCTCCTTTTACAGTTTTGTATATGTTATGTGTATCTAAGAGCATGCCTCATAATGAAATACTTATGCAATAGTTTGTAATATGACAGTGTCTTTGTTTCTTTGCAGATCTGTTCGTGAGTGTTATGTACAGAACACACATCCAATATGTCCCTGACAACAGCAACCAGAGTACTTGGCAGAGTCTGTACAGTAGTGCGTGGCGCAACCGGTGGACTGAGAGCGCACCGCTGTGAGTCACCTGGGATAGTATGTGCGGCAGCAAAACTCCACACAGGAAGCTCAGGTATAATTTACCTGCAAGACTTTGCTATATGTTAGAGATATGAAACCCAAACATTTCTTTTGTGATTTAGATAGAGCAGAGCATTTTAAAAAAAAAAAAAACTAATTTACTTCTGTTATCAAATTTGCTTAGTTCTCATGCTATTATTTGTTGAAGAGATACCTAAGTAGGTGTCTGGAGCACTACATGGCAGGAAATAGTGCTGCCTTGGATGTGGATAACATTCTTGCAGAACTGCTGCCATATAGTGCTCCAGGCGCGTGCACGCTCCTGCTTTTCCACAAAAGATGCCAACAATGAAAATTCGATAATAGAAATAAAATAGAAAGTTGTTTAAAATTGCACGCTCTTTCTAAATCGGGAAAGAACAAATGTGTTTCATGTCCCTTTTATGTTGTAAATGGGCTGCACACAGAAATGGGGCACATTAAATCTGCTTTATATCATCATAAACACACAGCGTTATTTTATCCTGTAATGCAGATATTATTATGTGTCATGTTGCACAGCTATGCACTATGATAGTCACATGTAACAAGTGATTTTCTTCACTTCTTCTACGTGTGTGTTGTATACTTTCTTAATAACCTTTACCTTGTACATCATAATCTGATTTGTGCACACTCAGTAATCCTTGTTATGTACATCATGATCTGATTTGTGCACACTCAGTAATCCTTGTTATGTACATCATGATCTACTAATTTGTGCACACTCAGTAATCCTTGTTATGTACATCATGATCTACTAATTTGTGCACACTCAGTAATCCTTGTTATGTACATCATGATCTACTAATTTGTGCACACTCAGTAATCCTTGTTATGTACATCATGATCTACTAATTTGTGCACACTCAGTAATCCTTGTTATGTACATCATGATCATCTAATTTGTGCACACTCAGTAATCCTTGTTATGTACATCATAATCTGATTTGTGCACACTCAGTAATCCTTGTTATGTACATCATGATCTGATTTGTGCACACTCAGTAATCCTTGTTATGTACATCATGATCTACTAATTTGTGCACACTCAGTAATCCTTGTTATGTACATCATGATCTACTAATTTGTGCACACTCAGTAATCCTTGTTATGTACATCATGATCTACTAATTTGTGCACACTCAGTAATCCTTGTTATGTACATCATGATCTACTAATTTGTGCACACTCAGTAATCCTTGTTATGTACATCATGATCTACTAATTTGTGCACACTCAGTAATCCTTGTTATGTACATCATGATCTACTAATTTGTGCACACTCAGTAATCCTTGTTATGTACATCATGATCATCTAATTTGTGCACACTCAGTAATCCTTGTTATGTACATCATGATCTACTAATTTGTGCACACTCAGTAATCCTTGTTATGTACATCATGATCATCTAATTTGTGCACACTCAGTAATCCTTGTTATGTACATCATGATCATCTAATTTGTGCACACTCAGTAATCCTTGTTATGTACATCATGATCTACTAATTTGTGCACACTCAGTAATCCTTGTTATGTACATCATGATCTGATTTGTGCACACTCAGTAATCCTTGTTATGTACATCATGATCTACTAATTTGTGCACACTCAGTAATCCTTGTTATGTACATCATGATCTGATTTGTGCACACTCAATAATCCTTGTTATGTACATCATGATCATCTAATTTGTGCACACTCAGTAATCCTTGTTATGTACATCATGATCTACTAATTTGTGCACACTCAGTAATCCTTGTTATGTACATCATGATCATCTAATTTTTGCACACTCAGTAATCCTTGTTATGTACATCATGATCATCTAATTTTTGCACACTCAGTAATCCTTGTTATGTACATCATGATCTACTAATTTGTGCACACTCAGTAATCCTTGTTATGTACATCATGATCTACTAATTTGTTCACACTCAGTAATCCTTGTTATGTACATCATGATCTACTAATTTGTGCACACTCAGTAATCCTTGTTATGTACATCATAATCTGATTTGTGCACACTTGGTAATCCTTGTTATGTACATCATAATCTGATTTGTGCACACTCAGTAATCCTTGTTATGTACATCATGATCTCATTTGTGCACACTCGGTAATCCTTATTATGTACATCATAATCTGATTTGTGCACACTCAGTAATCCTTGTTATGTACATCATGATCTAATTTGTGCAAACTCAGTAATCCTTGTTATGTACATCATGATCTAATTTGTGCACACTCAGTAATCCTTGTTATGTACATCATGATCTCATTTGTGCACACTCGGTAATCCTTATTATGTACATCATAATCTGATTTGTGCACACTCGGTAATCCTTGTTATGTACATCATGATCTACTAATTTGTGCACACTCAGTAATCCTTGTTATGTACATTATGATCTAATTTGTGCACACTCAGTAATCCTTGTTATGTACATCATGATCTGATTTGTGCACACTCAGTAATCCTTGTTATGTACATCATGATCTACTAATTTGTGCACACTCAGTAAACCTTATGTACATCATGATCTAATTTGTGCACACTCAGTAATCCTTGTTATGTACATCATGATCTAATTTGTGCACACTCAGTAATCCTTGTTATGTACATCATGATCTAATTTGTGCAAACTCAGTAATCCTTGTTATGTACATCATGATCTACTAATTTGTGCACACTCACTAATCCTTGTTATGTACATCATAATCTGATTTGTGCACACACGGTAATCTCCTCTCTGAGTCACATTTCTCATGTAGGACTTCACACGTGTGTAATTTGCTGATTTGCCGGTATACAGTATGTATATGTTTACAAACACATGAATATAGTTTTACATTTCTTTCTGTGTACGCAATATCTACTTTATCATTACTTCCTGGACCGACTGTATATCCCTTTTTGCTACTCCCTATCTATACAGTATATAGTTCTACACGTTCCTTTCTAGACCTAGGATACATATGAACTCTTAAATACATACAACTCGCATGCTTTACTCTCATTTATGTGTACACTATGTACTTCTACTCTGTATATGAGTTATGCTCAGGCTCTCTTCCTTATGGGCACGCGCCACATATACTTCCAAACTTGTCATTTAAACATTGCTTTATAACATTTTATATTAACTGTTTCAAATGTTTTTGTGTTCCAGATACAATTTTACCAAAGAAAAACATGCTTGTGAGTACACAGTGTTTTAAGAGTTTTCTTTGTTGGTGTTTTTTTGTGTGTGTTTGTGTTTTTTGCTTTAGTCACAATAATTATATATACAGACCTGCCACCATTTTTCATAGTGTACACTAGTTTGTATAAAAAATGATTGTCACCAGAAGTGTGTGTGTGTGTGTGTGTATATATATATATATATATATATATATATATATATATATATATATATATATATATATATATGTATATATATATATATATGTGTGTGTGTGTATATATATATATATATGTATATATATATATATATGTGTGTGTGTGTATATATATATATATATATATATATATATATATATATATATATATATATATGTATATGTATATATATATATATAAAAAATCAGACCTGCCACCTTTTGTAACATTTTTCATAGTGTACACTAGTTTGTATAAAAAATGATTGTCACCAGAAGTGTGTTTGTGTGTGTGTGTGTGTATATATATATATATATATATATATATATATATATATATATATATATATATATATATATATATATATATATATATATATATATATATATATATATATATATATCCAAAACACCAGAACTCGCCCACAAAGGAAAACTGCCTGGGTGCAAATTTGTAGAAGATATGCAGCCAAAAGAAAATGCACTCTCAGGACTTTCATAAACAGGTTACTTTTATTTCTGTAACGTTTTCGGAGGTCTTGCCTCCTTCATCAGCATGAATAAAGTGAAAACAAACAAACTCTTAAATAGTGACATACTCACTCCAAAACATTTCAAACCACTATCTGTACTGGCGCCAAAATTACCGGTGTTGGACCGCATAGTGCGTTCCAAACGTGCTAAGTGGCGGAAGTAGTGCGCCAAACTACTTCCGGTTATCAAAATTCTGTAGCCGTAAAAAATCGGCTTAATATGTGTAAATGCCATTATTATAAAACCATTATGGCATATTATCTTAGAAACATAAAAAACTCTTAGCGTGCAAAAAATTGTGCTATTACACTAAATAGTGATAGTAAGTGTGACAGCCGCTTGTTGCCATGACAACCTAAACAATGCTAGAATGTAATCCAGTTAGAAATACAGGAACAGACAAACAGTAATTATCTTTCAAGGTATATCACAAAGTGTGTTAAAGCAAGCATGCTGCTTGACTACAATATGTGTGTTTAAAGAAGGTGTATGTATTGAAAAAAAAAGGGGATGAAAAGGTCTATTTATGAGTCGCGCCAGCTGGCATATTGTGCTATATACGTGTTGCTGTGTTAGCTTATATTGAGGATTTTAAGTCAGTCTACCCAATAATCATAGAGGAGTCTCATATGGAGATGTATACCTCCAATGTATAGCCTTCAATGTGAAAACGACTAACATACTAAAAATTATCATTTATCTGCGATCTCCCCATTGTCATGAGCTATTGACATGCATGCTATTCATACCCTCTATCAAAACACCTTATTGATCTAGGAAATTAAAAAAATTTTGGTGGATTTGTACAACTCAACTACTTCCTATTGAGTGATGAGGTTATATATTTACACCATATTGAATTTCATTATTAAAGCTGTGGGGGTCATATATGGCATATTCCACTTTCATCTTGTGGCTAGCAATGCCCCCATACACTCACTTTCTAAACACTCCAAGCAATTTAACACAAATGCAAAATAAAAATGAAAGTAAAAATAAAAATAAAAACAATTGATATGGCGGTCTTTCCATTAACTTCAACAATATCCCACTCGGGATTGATTTAGCTCTAAAAGTCCATGATTCTCATGTATGCAGAATAAAGAGCGCCTGGTCATTTACTTCTGATTTTATATATAATGACCCGCTCTGTGTTTATTTCTGTGCATTTTTCGGTGTCTTCTGTTACACCCTAGTCCTCTAGGTTAACGTGGCCTTTAGGATCGAATGCTTAATATGCATCATGTTACCCTGGTTGTTCCACCATCAAATTATTCTCCATGTTATGATGTTCCATACTGGTCATCTTCTATTGTTGTTTCTTCTTCTTAGCATGCTTAAGGATCTAGTGTCCAGCTTTGAATATGTGTAATGCTATGTGTGTAAAAACCTGGTAACTCCAAGGCACCACTATCCGACTTCCACACAGGTATTAGAAATACCAAAGACTCCTACCCCTGGTGCTGTATGCCAACGTGGTTAGGAGCACCCCTAGAACGAGGCACGCCGACCGTGTGGCCCACAGAGTCATGATAGTCTAGGTGCCGTACAACCTGTAGCGAGACACTGTGCAGAACACAGACATTCGGTGGCATCAATAAGATACACACTTATTGATCATGTACCCCCACTAGATAGAGGGGGAGACAGAGGTAAAATACTTCTGCAACGGGAGGCTCAATGGATGTACCGACTGGGTACCATTTACCCAGGGGGGCTCAACACCACCCCTGACTTCAAGGCTTTGATGTAATGTGGCTATATAGTGTGATACAAGTGCAGGGTACGGCACCTAGACTATCATGACTCTGTGGGCCACACGGTCGGCGTGCCTCGTTCTAGGGGTGCTCCTAACCACGTTGGCATACAGCACCAGGGGTAGGAGTCTTTGGTATTTCTAATACCTGTGTGGAAGTCGGATAGTGGTGCCTTGGAGTTACCAGGTTTTTACACACAGCATTACACATATTCAAAGCTGGACACTAGATCCTTAAGCATGCTAGGAAGAAGAAACAACAATAGAAGATGACCAGTATGGAACATCATAACATGGAGAATAATTTGATGGTGGAACAACCAGGGTAACATGATGCATATTAAGCATTCGATCCTAAAGGCCACGTTAACCTAGAGGACTAGGGTGTAACAGAAGACACCGAAAAATGCACAGAAATAAACACAGAGCGGGTCATTATATATAAAATCAGAAGTAAATGACCAGGCGCTCTTTATTCTGCATACATGAGAATCATGGACTTTTAGAGCTAAATCAATCCCGAGTGGGATATTGTTGAAGTTAATGGAAAGACCGCCATATCAATTGTTTTTATTTTTATTTTTACTTTCATTTTTATTTTGCATTTGTGTTAAATTGCTTGGAGTGTTTAGAAAGTGAGTGTATGGGGGCATTGCTAGCCACAAGATGAAAGTGGAATATGCCATATATGACCCCAACAGCTTTAATAATGAAATTCAATATGGTGTAAATATATAACCTCATCACTCAATAGGAAGTAGTTGAGTTGTACAAATCCACCAAAAATTTTTTAATTTCCTAGATCAATAAGGTGTTTTGATAGAGGGTATGAATAGCATGCATGTCAATAGCTCATGACAATGGGGAGATCGCAGATAAATGATAATTTTTAGTATGTTAGTCGTTTTCACATTGAAGTCTATACATTGGAGGTATACATCTCCATATGAGACTCCTCTATGATTATTGGGTAGACTGACTTAATATCCTCAATATAAGCTAACACAGCAACACGTATATAGCACAATATGCCAGCTGGCGCGACTCATAAGTAGACCTTTTCATCCCCTTTTTTTTTCAATACATACACCTTCTTTAAACACACATATTGTAGTCAAGCAGCATGCTTGCTTTAACACACTTTGTGATATACCTTGAAAGATAATTACTGTTTGTCCCTGTATTTCTAACTGGATTACATTCTAGCATTGTTTAGGTTGTCATGGCAACAAGCGGCTGTCACACTTACTATCATTTCGTGTAATAGCACAATTTCTCCAACATAGGTGTGTCCGGTCCACGGCGTCATCCTTACTTGTGGGATATTCTCTTCCCCAACAGGAAATGGCAAAGAGCCCAGCAAAGCTGGTCACATGATCCCTCCTAGGCTCCGCCTACCCCAGTCATTCTCTTTGCCGTTGTACAGGCAACATCTCCACGGAGATGGCTTAGAGTTTTTTAGTGTTTAAGAACAAGCTACTTAACATTCCTTTCAAGGGGAAAACGCTGTTTGGCCCTGACTTGAAAGAGATTATCTCGGATATCACTGGGGGTAAGGGCCACGCCCTTCCTCAGGATCGGCCTTTCAAGGCAAAAAATAAACCTAATTTTCGTCCCTTTCGTAGAAACGGACCAGCCCAAAGTGCTACGTCCTCTAAGCAAGAGGGTAATACTTCTCAAGCCAAGCCAGCTTGGAGACCAATGCAAGGCTGGAACAAGGGAAAGCAGGCCAAGAAACCTGCCACTGCTACCAAGACAGCATGAAATGTTGGCCCCCGATCCGGGACCGGATCTGGTGGGGGGCAGACTCTCTCTCTTCGCTCAGGCTTGGGCAAGAGATGTTCTGGATCCTTGGGCGCTAGAAATAGTCTCCCAAGGTTATCTTCTGGAATTCAAGGGACTTCCCCCAAGGGGGAGGTTCCACAGGTCTCAGTTGTCTTCAGACCACATAAAAAGACAGGCATTCTTACATTGTGTAGAAGACCTGTTAAAAATGGGAGTGATTCATCCCGTTCCATTAAGAGAACAAGGGATGGGGTTCTACTCCAATCTGTTTATAGTTCCCAAAAAAGAGGGAACGTTCAGACCAATCTTAGATCTCAAGATCTTAAACAAGTTTCTCAAGGTTCCATCGTTCAAGATGGAAACCATTCGAACTATTCTTCCTTCCATCCAGGAAGGTCAATTCATGACCACGGTGGATTTAAAGGATGCGTATCTACATATTCCTATCCACAAGGAACATCATCGGTTCCTGAGGTTCGCATTCCTGGACAAACATTACCAGTTCGTGGCGCTTCCTTTCGGATTAGCCACTGCTCCAAGGATTTTCACAAAGGTACTAGGGTCCCTTCTAGCTGTGCTAAGACCAAGGGGCATTGCTGTAGTACCTTACTTGGACGACATTCTGATTCAAGCGTCGTCCCTTCCTCAAGCAAAGGCTCACACGGACATTGTCCTGGCCTTTCTCAGATCTCACGGATGGAAAGTGAACGTGGAAAAGAGTTCTCTATCTCCGTCAACAAGGGTTCCCTTCTTGGGAACAATAATAGACTCCTTAGAAATGAGGATTTTTCTGACAGAGGCCAGAAAAACAAAACTTCTAGACTCTTGTCGGATACTTCATTCCGTTCCTCTTCCTTCCATAGCTCAGTGCATGGAAGTGATCGGGTTGATGGTAGCGGCAATGGACATTGTTCCTTTTGCACGCATTCATCTAAGACCATTACAACTGTGCATGCTCAGTCAGTGGAATGGGGACTATACAGACTTGTCTCCGAAGATACAAGTAAATCAGAGGACCAGAGACTCACTCCGTTGGTGGCTGTCCCTGGACAACCTGTCACGAGGGATGACATTCCGCAGACCAGAGTGGGTCATTGTCACGACAGACGCCAGTCTGATGGGCTGGGGCGCGGTCTGGGGATCCCTGAAAGCTCAGGGTCTTTGGTCTCGGGAAGAATCTCTTCTACCGATAAATATTCTGGAACTGAGAGCGATATTCAATGCTCTCAAGGCTTGGCCTCAGCTAGCGAGGGCCAAGTTCATACGGTTTCAATCAGACAACATGACAACTGTTGCGTACATCAACCATCAGGGGGGAACAAGGAGTTCCCTGGCGATGGAAGAAGTGACCAAAATCATTCTATGGGCGGAGTCTCACTCCTGCCACCTGTCTGCTATCCACATCCCAGGAGTGGAAAATTGGGAAGCGGATTTTCTGAGTCGTCAGACATTGCATCCGGGGGAGTGGGAACTCCATCCGGAAATCTTTGCCCAAGTCACTCAGCTGTGGGGCATTCCAGACATGGATCTGATGGCCTCTCGTCAGAACTTCAAAGTTCCCTGCTACGGGTCCAGATCCAGGGATCCCAAGGCGGCTCTAGTGGATGCACTAGTAGCACCTTGGACCTTCAAACTAGCTTATGTGTTCCCGCCGTTTCCTCTCATCCCCAGGCTGGTAGCCAGGATCAATCAGGAGAGGGCGTCGGTGATCTTGATAGCTCCTGCGTGGCCACGCAGGACTTGGTACGCAGATCTGGTGAATATGTCATCGGCTCCTCCTTGGAAGCTACCTTTGAGACGAGACCTTCTTGTTCAGGGTCCGTTCGAACATCCGAATCTGGTTTCACTCCAGCTGACTGCTTGGAGATTGAACGCTTGATCTTATCGAAGCGAGGATTCTCAGATTCTGTTATCGATACTCTTGTTCAGGCCAGAAAGCCTGTAACTAGAAAGATTTACCACAAAATTTGGAAAAAATATATCTGTTGGTGTGAATCTAAAGGATTCCCTTGGGACAAGGTTAAGATTCCTAGGATTCTATCCTTCCTTCAAGAAGGATTGGAAAAAGGATTATCTGCAAGTTCCCTGAAGGGACAGATTTCTGCCTTGTCTGTGTTGATTCACAAAAGGCTGGCCGCTGTGCCAGATGTTCAAGCCTTTGTTCAGGCTCTGGTTAGAATCAAGCCTGTTTACAAACCTTTGACTCCTCCTTGGAGTCTCAATTTAGTTCTTTCAGTTCTTCAGGGGGTTCCGTTTGAACCCTTGCATTCCGTTGATATTAAGTTATTATCTTGGAAAGTTTTGTTTTTAGTTGCAATTTCTTCTGCTAGAAGAGTTTCAGAATTATCTGCTCTGCAGTGTTCTCCTCCTTATCTGGTGTTCCATGCAGATAAGGTGGTCTTACGTACTAAACCTGGTTTTCTTCCAAAAGTTGTTTCTAACAAAAACATTAACCAGGAGATTATCGTACCTTCTCTGTGTCCGAAACCAGTTTCAAAGAAGGAACGTTTGTTGCACAATTTGGATGTTGTTCGCGCTCTAAAATTCTATTTAGATGCTACAAAGGATTTCAGACAAACATCTTCCTTGTTTGTTGTTTATTCCGGTAAAAGGAGAGGTCAAAAAGCAACTTCTACCTCTCTCTCTTTTTGGATTAAAAGCATCATCAGATTGGCTTACGAGACTGCCGGACGGCAGCCTCCCGAAAGAATCACAGCTCATTCCACTAGGGCTGTGGCTTCCACATGGGCCTTCAAGAACGAGGCTTCTGTTGATCAGATATGTAGGGCAGCGACTTGGTCTTCACTGCACACTTTTACCAAATTTTACAAGTTTGATACTTTTGCTTCTTCTGAGGCTATTTTTGGGAGAAAGGTTTTGCAAGCCGTGGTGCCTTCCATTTAGGTGACCTGATTTGCTCCCTCCCTTCATCCGTGTCCTAAAGCTTTGGTATTGGTTCCCACAAGTAAGGATGACGCCGTGGACCGGACACACCTATGTTGGAGAAAACAGAATTTATGTTTACCTGATAAATTACTTTCTCCAACGGTGTGTCCGGTCCACGGCCCGCCCTGGTTTTTTTAATCAGGTCTGATAATTTATTTTCTTTAACTACAGTCACCACGGTACCATATGGTTTCTCCTATGCAAATATTCCTCCTTAACGTCGGTCGAATGACTGGGGTAGGCGGAGCCTAGGAGGGATCATGTGACCAGCTTTGCTGGGCTCTTTGCCATTTCCTGTTGGGGAAGAGAATATCCCACAAGTAAGGATGACGCCGTGGACCGGACACACCGTTGGAGAAAGTAATTTATCAGGTAAACATAAATTCTGTTTTTTTGCACGCTAAGAGTTTTTTATGTTTCTAAGATAATATGCCATAATGGTTTTATAATAATGGCATTTACACATATTAAGCCGATTTTTTACGGCTACAGAATTTTGATAACCGGAAGTAGTTTGGCGCACTACTTCCGCCACTTAGCACGTTTGGAACGCACTATGCGGTCCAACACCGGTAATTTTGGCGCCAGTACAGATAGTGGTTTGAAATGTTTTGGAGTGAGTATGTCACTATTTAAGAGTTTGTTTGTTTTCACTTTATTCATGCTGATGAAGGAGGCAAGACCTCCGAAAACGTTACAGAAATAAAAGTAACCTGTTTATGAAAGTCCTGAGAGTGCATTTTCTTTTGGATATATATATATATATATATATATATATATATATATATATATATATATATATATATATATATATATATATATATATATATATATATATATATATATATATATATATATATATAATATATATATATATATATATAATATATATATATATAAAAAAATCAATGCGCTAGGAGGTTATGCAGGACTATTTATTTATTTTTCCATATGTCCACATCTATTGAAGTATCTTAGACAAAAGATTATTAATCTATTAGTCCCGCACAGTTATAAGGTGAATAGTCTTTGGAGCCGTAGTCTTTAAATACAGTCCACAGTACTGGTTCCTGTGTGCCTATAAATCCAGCAGCTCATCTGATATGGAGTTGTCCCCTTCACAGGGTGTCTGAAAAAATGTAGGCATAGACAAGCGCACAGGAGGCACTACTAGTGTAATATGTTTTTAAAAGGATGCACTTATAAAAAGAAGAAAAATCTGCACTCACTTGTTTCTACCTCATCCACTATGAGGTATTTTTTCAGCTCAGTGTTAATAGATGTTCTCTGCTCAGTCACAGCCCTCAAGCGTCCTTTCGTTAGCCCAGTTATTCCTGGATCCTTTGTTTAATGATCTGACAGAATGCTGCAATATCGTCACTCCCAAAAAGTTTAATGGGTTAAAGTGATCCTACTATAGTTGTAACAGTGCAGGGGCTAGTGGTGCCAGGGCTGATAATGTATTAACACTTAGTCAATATGTGCAGAAATGTTTTAATAGTAATAAAACAGGTGGTGTGACACTTTATACAATACAAAGTTAAAAAATCCCAAAGCAGGATAAACTCTCCACCTATGGAGGTACTCTCTAAGGATAAGAGGTTTGACGAAAATTAACCTCCTATGCAAAAATAGAGCACTAGTCAAAACAGTAACAGAGTACGTTTGTTAACCCCACTAGCTGTAGACTAATTTGCTCTTTCTGTGTCAAGTCTATAGTTATATAGAGCGTGAAGGCTTTCACAGATAATGCACTTTTTGCAGCGTGCCTTATTTAGCTCCGTGTGAGACTTAGGCTCCGCCCCCACCTCGACTTACGCGTTTCACAACACTATTCGTTGCTTCTTCAGAGGTGAGGGCCGCCCCCCCCACCTGTAGATTTTAAGAGTTTACTACCTGGCAATTAACCTGTCATAGGCCCCTAGTCGCCATCTTAGTTCCTGGCAAGGGTTTCTGTTTCACATCTTACTGTGGTTGCAGATTCATATTTATACAGAGAGTTTATTCTATTTAACCTAACCCTAATGTTTAAAAACCAAAAATAGGACTTCTGGTGGGCTGCTGACCAAGATGGCCACTGATTCACATTGCTCTCGGAATATCATCTGTGTATAGAAGATCTGTGGCCGAATCTCAAGCCATCCAGACCTCCCTTTGCAATAACTGTGTCTGGGAATTTGGGACATTTCAAATCCTGGCTACTGAGAAGGCATAAAAGTTAAATTAAGCCGCCAGGCTTCTCTACCGACAAGCAAAATGGAGCACGTTACCTTATCCCTCATGGAAGTTTTTACACCGGTGCTTGACTCCTTGGCAGCATCTATGAGAGTACTTCTGAGTGAAGCGAGAACGCTTCAAGTAATTGACCCTCCTAACACTTCTTCTGCTTGTCTGATAAAGTTTAATCAGAACTTGCCAACTAACCTGCAAATGGGTGAAGGTTTCTTTGTATCGGACATGTTAGATTCCAGCAAAATAACACAAGCAGCGGATCTATGCCCCACAGTTTATCTACCGCAGTCAGAGGGTCAGATCGCTTTGGAAGCGATGATAGAGGGTGAAACGGATATATCGTATCAGATGCAAGTCCCTAAACATGGTTTGGAGGAGACTACTCATGTCCCAAAAGGCTGGATAGGCATTGTGAATATGAAGCTGCAGGACCCTCCCTTTCTATCGAATGCCAAGCTAGAATTGGAGATTAACTACTGCCTTGCTAACGTACAGCTACCCTTAGCCTCCAGCATGGGACAACTCCATACTAACATACCTTCACAGTATGGTGCTGAAGTGTGGAACTTTTGGGGTTGCCGTCCTTTACAAACCCGACAGGCTCATAGCCTGCAGAAACCTAGTGAAGATTTACCTGTTTTCCATGTGTGTCTGCTGTACTGCCAGCTTGCCCCAATTCGCAGAGGACTCGGCTAATCAGATTGTGACTTTGGATCTCGCTCACATGTAGACCTTGTGGTCTCCTCCTGTTCATTTTGGAAGGAATTATACTGGAGACTGCTTGTTGTCAGTTTTAGCCCTGTTGGCTTTTATTGTTTGATTATTAAACTTGTTTAGTTTTTACATATCTTACTGGGAAGAGTGTTCTAGGTAATCTATTTGTAATGTTCACTCGCATAAGTCACTTATATATTACCCGCATGGTTGTATGGGCAGCTATCTCAAATTTTGTAAATGTAAAAACAAAGCGCTCATGATCGGCTTTTTGCATTCCTGTCTCTTGCAAAACACTCTGATCTTTGACTCTGAGGACCCCTCGTGGCGTATTGCAGTACTACATTTCAGAGTTAAATTACAAAATGACGGTTCACCTCCTCTGGATCAGCAATGTGAGCTCTAATTGCTCTGCACCTTCATATTCTCTTAGCCTTAACTACTTGCAACAAGAGGGAATGTGAAGGGTGGTAACTGATCCTAGATGTGTGAACATCATTTTGTACCAGTTCACAATTTTAACCCTGTTGGCTATTGCTCCGTTTTGGTGCAGGTATATGTAGTACTGTTGAATAATGTCTTCCATACAATTATTTTTCTTTCCTCCTAAACATTTATTTATGCCGCTGTGGAATGTTAGTGATGCTTAATCTCATAAGTCAAATTTGACTACATTTAACTCACCATACTAGTTTCCCTTAACTAAGGAATATTTCTATGTCTGGTAATAACGATGATAAGCTTTTAGATTTCAAACCTAATGGGCATTGCAGGCAGCATGTACATCCAGATACTAATAACTGCCTTTTTTCCTTTAGGGTCACAATTGTCAGGTGCAGGATTGGCTGCTTGGTACACACTTATCTGTTTCACCTTAATTCCATATGGAGATTCTCCTTTACCTATTTAATATGATTCACTGCTAGGGTACATATATAGTTAGTTTTCCTCTTTATACCTACTTCATCTATAAACTTTGTACAACTGCAGTTGGCATTGAGATACAAACTTAAGTTTACATGTATTTATTTTAGATACCTATGCTCTATCATAGTTCAAGCTTGGTGTCCCATCTGGTTTCATTTATTTATTTTATCAGATTGTCTTTATTTTGCTCAGTGCAAATAGATACGGCATATTTGTTTCCTTTTTATGTGATGGGACACCCTTGTTTGTTTAATTATACTGGAGCTGAGATGATCCCACATACATTATCTATAACACTGGCAGTTTGACTGTATTAATATCTCTTTTATGTAAGGTTTCACTTGCTAAACAATAACAAAAACTAACAGCAGTGGTAGTCAGAGCGTACTAATGTTCTATTTTATGTGATATTGTATTCCTGCTAAATAACACTTGACCTGAGAAGAGCTCTCACATACCACCTACAACACTAGTAGTTAGCCTATTTTTAAGATTTCCACCTTTGTGGTACTACACTCCTGCTAAAGAATACTGCATATAGCATTTTCAACACTAGGAGTTAGCCTACTCGACCTGTTTCTATCTAGGTGTATATTAAAGAATAATAGGCATGTGCCCATGTATATCACCTACAACGTTAGTAGTTAGCCTATTCTACGGCTTCCACCTATGTAATATTACACCTTTGCTAAAGAATACTAGATAGGAGACGATTCAAATATCCCACCTACACCACTAGTAGCTGACCTGCTCTATTGTTCCCACCTATGAGATACTACACTGCTGCTGATGAATGATGGATGTGAGATGAGTCACATGTATCGTTTACAACACTAGTAGTTAGTCTATCTTAATGTTTCCACCCATGTGATACTGCACTCATGCTACAGACTTCAAGACATGAGCCTATGTGTCTCATTTACAATGCTAGTAGTTAGCCTATTCTAAATCAGCCACACATGTGATATTGCATTTCTGCTAAAAGTATACTGGATGTGCGAGGATTCACATATATCACAATAACTCTAGTGGTTAGAATGTATTAATATTTCCTCTTATTTGATGTCATATTCCTGCTAATTACTACTAGACTTAGGATGAGTCACATGCGTCAGCCATAACACTGGTATCTGGACTGTATTATGGTGCTCTTTTGGGTGACATCACACTTCCGAGTAAACAATGCTAGACCTTAGATGAGCTTGTATACACTACCTATAACACTAGTAGTTTGATTTTTTGTTTAGTTCTGTTTTCTATTTTTTATTATTATAAAAAATTAGAGGCACAGGATCAGCGCAAGATGATATCTGACGAGGTTATTGGGTATCTTTTAATATATTGGTTTACACATATCCATGAAGATTTTTTTTTTTCTTATTCAAATATTCGATACTACATTAATGCCTAGAATGTAGAGCTTATCGTAGAATTTGGATTGTAATATCTTGTCTACCTTACCTTATTCGTATGTACATGTACTTGCCTGTACGTGTGTTTCGTTAATAAAAAGAATTTAAATATAAAAAAAACCAAAAATAGTCATTTTCATATGATCAAAAAAATACCAATGTTGTATACTTAAAAATAAATAAAAATATATATTAATTTAAATTGTTCAGTTAAAACATATTAAAGCGAAGGTAAACTTTGGTGAATGAAAGCCCGTTTTTTAAAAATACTATTAAAAACAGGGGCACTTTCATTCATCAAAGTTTACAAAGCAGCCGTTTTGATTAAAAACTTTACCTTTTTTTTCTTTTCACAGACAGAGCAGCTTCCCCCTCCTGGAAATCCTCTCTTCACACGTCAGCAATGACTAATCAGTCTTCCTCCAATCACGGCTTTCCCCTCAGGGTAGTCATTGCCTGAGGCCATGCTGTGATTGGAGGAAGCCGGATTAGTCATTGCTGACGTGTGAAGAGAGGATTTCCAGGATGGGGAAGCTGCTCTGGCTGTAACCCACCATCGGTGTCAGATGTTTGCTAAAATGGAGCTTCGGATCTGAAGACAATATAGGCCAGTGTCTTCTAAGATCTTCCAGTATTTGTAGTGCCTGGAGTGAATGTGGTTACCATGATTAATTTTTTGTCATCTGTGTCCTCTTTATGCTTGTTAATCAATTCTTCCTGGGTGCTCATTTGAACTGTTTCAAGAATTGGTTCACCAATTCTGGATTTATAGCCCCTCTGGAGAAACTTATTCTTGATCTCCTCTAACTGGGAAACCCTCAAAGCATGTGTATTATTGCGTATGGTTCTGACCATTTGTGACTTTACTATCCCTCTAAGTAGTGTATGTGGATGGCAACTATCAGCTCTCAAGATAGAGTTGCGGTCCATGGGTTTCTTGTAAAGTTTGGAACCTATGCCCTGACCATCCTTGAATATCTGTAAGTCAAGGAAATTATACTCGCATCATCAGAAGTAATTTTAAAGTGCACAGTGGTGTCTGTAATGTTAAGATCATTGAACCATTTTTGTAGAGTGTCTGAACCACCTCTCCAGATCCTCCTGGATCGACACATTTTTTTTTTCTTCTTCTTCTTAAATGGAAAGAGTCCACAGCTGCATTCATTACTTTTGGGAATTAAGAACCTGGCCACCAGGAGGAGGCAAAGACGCCCTAGCCAAAGGCTTAAGTACTCCTCCCACTCCCCTCATCCCCCAGTCATTCTTTGCCTTTCGTCCCAGGAGGTTGGCAGAGAAGTGTCAGAATTTAACATTTTTGTTTTTTTGTCTCTTATGGAGGGTAGTACTCTTCGGCTTGGGACAGGAGTTTTAAGTAATCCTGTCAGTCTCTCAGTGAGGGCTTGGATGAAAGTTAGTCTGGAGATGCAGGGAGAGTCTATTTGCGAAACCATCCCGACTCATATTAACAGCTCCCCAAGCAATCGGCGTTGTCGAACTTCGCTCCGCTGCCTGCTTTCTTCTCTCAAGTCCATGGCAAAGGCAATGCTACTATCTGTCACACTTGAAAGGCCGTGTTCCTGTTCCATGGCGTAGATTCCGGTAAGATTGTTTCATTTTACTTTATTTTTGAATGTAATGTGAATGTTTTCCCGAGAGGCTACCACCTTGCGGGTCTAGCTTAACATAAGGGTCTCAGTGAGTCTCTTTTAGTATCTTGGAATCGAGGGTTAATATCTCCTGAGGGGGATTATGGAACAGGGGGTTTTATAATCATGTTTGTTACGTGATTCAACCTACTTATGTGTGATATTTATGGGCTCGTGGTTTGGAACATTGAGGCCTTTAGAAGTGACGCAACCTTTTTGTTGGGCGCGCTTTTTTGGGACTGTACGGTTCACCTTGTGATCGGGCGTGGTTACGTTCCGTTTTCCATTTCAGCATTCCCGACCGTGTGGCGAAGGAAATATTCTAGTCCGCAGGGGTCTGGTCATAGGAGGTGGTGAGTGCCCCAGCCATTGTGGGTGTCAGGTGCCGTTTTTGTATTACTACTTAAGTCCATATTTATATTTCCTCTATACAGTTATGGAGGATTCTGATGCTGAAACTGTGCTTATTTCAGATTCAGTTACGGAGAATTCTGATACTGAGACTATTTTGATTTCAGATTCTGTGTCCGGTGACGAATCCGGATTGGCCTCTTTGATACATGTCAACCAGTTTTGTTCCGTATGCCATATGAGAGCGCCTTGTTCCTCAGTCTCAGGGAATCAAGGGACAGCTGAGCCATCCGCCTCTGGGGGTCCTGTCCTCCAAGAGGTAAGTTCCCTACCTATTCATACTTCTACACCCAGTTTATGATTCCTCCATGCAGGGTGGCGTGTTCCCCCCTGTAGGTTGCAGCACGTTTTCGCTTCCAAATAATGTTGGCGATTGTTTGTCTGCAGAGTCCAGGTGTTTATTTGAGAATGTGCTCGTGCCCTATTGTCCCGGGCCTTCCACCTTGGGAAGGGCCTCTACAGTTCCCCGCGTGTGTAACTGATCCTAAGTGTTGTGCGTTTCGTTACAGGATTGCGTGTCTTCGCATATTGCTCAGACATGTTTTTCAGTTATTGAATGACCCTATCGTTACCAGGTACGGGGATTTTCAGTCTGCTAATTCAAATGGTACCTCATTAGACATGAGGGGATGAGGAAATTCCCTGATTGTCATTTGATTGAGATCTTTCCCAGTTTTTTGGAAGATAGGTCTCCTTTTGGCTGGTCCGGTGGGTAGGCCTGTGTCTTTTTGGGCGCTAACCTCCGGGTTGCCTTATATTTTATTTGTATCCGATGGTATGTCTTTTGTTTCCTTCGGGAACCTTCTGGGAGCGATACTCTTTGTTCTTCTTCAGAAGTTGTTTAAAGGGACATGTAAGTCCTATGTTAAAATGTCTGTTTTCTTTTTTTCTCCTATGAGGGAGAATTTATGCAGCTTACCGGTTAGGACCCTAAGTACAGGCTGGTCCTGTTGGGTCCGTTCGGTTTTGTGGCTGTTCAAACACGTTGCACTATTCTGCTCGGCTGGTAGGGTGGAAACACAGAGTGCTCAGATTATCATTGGTTTTCATGTTCAACTAAGCATTCGAGAGGACCTGTGGGTTCTTAAGGCGGGAAGGATTCTTTTAGTCCTTATAGCCTTCAGTCATAGATGACTGGGTCAGGGGAGTTTTTCCGCTGCGTCACTCTATCATCAGACCCAAGTGTTTCCTCCCCCAAGCGGTGGAGGATTGGAGGGCTTAGCGCCACATTGCCGCAATTTTAGCGGTTTTGCCTTTGGTTTTAGGGCTCTGGATTGTCATTGTGGGCTTGATCCAACAGCTTGTATCAGAATAGGCTGTCTGGCATGTGGAAGGTTTTTTCAGTTAGAAACCAGTTGCAGCTCTTGGCACCTTTAAGGTGTGCATATATGCTATTTATAGTGTATCTAGTTACAGCTCTTACTCTTGAGGGGTTCCGGTTGTTTGAGTGATGAGATCTTTGGGTCTCCTTCCATTCTTCCGGGTAATTTGGATCTCCTTTAGGGATCTTTATTTCCGGGTGATGGTTGATCCCTGTGGGACTTTGCTTAGCTTGGGGTTTCCCGAAGCTGGGAAGGCTTAACGCCTTTCGCTTCCCTGTGTCCTCTGCTGGTGTGGAGGTGATGGGGAGACTAGCCCTGCTAGTAGGTTTTTTTTTAACTCAAGATATCCCTTTTGTTGTCCTGAGGCCTTGAGATGTCTCTTCAGAATTCTAGCCTTGCTCCTTGGAGCGTTTGACTTTAGCTAGGGGTGGTTCCTTTCTTTGGTCAGGGTTTTTGAGTTCTTCTCGCTATCCGGATTCTCTGGCTATGCATTCATATCCCTTTTGTCTGGCTTTTTGGCCAGTTGGGGTGTTTAGTTCTAGGGTAAGGTTGCCTGAACTATTAGGTGCCCGTACCTGTTTTTCTTCCTGAGACTTCCGGTTGCTGAGGCTTCACTTGAATTTTTTCCTGACCCATTCTTGGGTTGTTTCAGAATCTTGGATCTCAGGGCTGGTCGGGGTGTTCCACGGTAGTGGGAACTTGGGCTATGTCCTTGCTCCATCTATCTGACCTGGTCATGGTGGCCAGGTTTTCAGAGTATTTATTACTCTTTACAACAGAGCAGCCCAGGTGCTCTAGGGTTAGCTTTATGACTAGCGCCTCAAGAGTTGTTGGTTCCTACCCAGCTGCTGGCGCTAGATGTCCAACTTCTGCTGCACCTTGCGATGGCATTCCCTTGGTCAGCTTGCCAGTGTAAACTGTGGATTCCCTGCTCTGCAGACGAATGGGTTGGCTGTGTCTCTGCTTGACAGGCTACTTGAGGGGGGTCCTTTTCTAGGACATTAGTGTTGGGGATTTATCTTCCCATTAGATGGTGGCTTCGGCCTTGAGGACAGTTAGTTGCCTGGAGCGTGCCCTCTGTCTGGGGGTTGCTTTTGCAGTCTTCTCTTGCTTGACTACTTCTTCTTCCTCGCAAGTATCCTCTGTGTCGTTCTGTTATGGACTCTGTGTTCTCTAACTTGGGGTTTCCGACTGGGCCTCTTGCACATTTTTTTTGTGGTTGAATTCTTTGGTATTCTATGTTCCGATGCTGGGAGGACTTTGCCTTTTTGGTTGCATTCAGTACTTGCAGGATGTTGGTGAGAAGTTTTTTTCTGTCTCCGTGCCCTGTTTTATCCCGGGTTTCGCTGGTATAGGCGTGGCCTCCTTTCCCTGTTTGGGCCCCTTTGGGTCTTTGTGAGTTAGGCTCACTATTGGAGGTGTTCTTTTTTGGAGGGGATCTTTCGGTTTCCTCGGTTCTCCTTTGCCTTGTCCCCTTAAGGGTTTTTGGCTGATGTTCCCTTCATTAGTGGGGAGTGAGTGGTTGGGGACCGTCTGTTTGGGACGGTGTCTCCTGGAGGACTTTTGGCTTAGTTGAGTCTGTTTTGCGGTCTCTAGCCTGGCTTCTGGACTTTTATTGGGTAGAGGTTCAGGCTTGGTGCCCTCAGTATGGGCCGCCTTTGTACCCTCCCGTCTTGGCATTCTGTGTCCTCTGTAGCTTGGGTATTGTTTTCCCAAAAGTAATGAATGCAGCTGTGGACTCTTTCCATTTAAGAAGAAAAACATACATTTATGCTTACCTGATAATTTCCTTTTCTTCTGATGGAAAAGAGTCCACAGCTCCCCACCCGTAATTTTATGTGGGGCGTCCTTTTATTCTTCTGCCACCTTTCACCCTGATTTCTTCTACTGTTCCTCAGCAGAATGACTGGGGGATGAGGAGAGTGGGAGGAGTATTTAAGCCTTTGTCTGGGGTGTCTTTGCCTTCTCCTGGTGGCCAGGTTCTTAATTCCCAAAAGTAATGAATGCAGCTGTGGACTCTTTCCATCAGAAGAAAAGGAAATTATCAGGTAAGCATAATTTTTTTGTTTTCGAAATCAGACATGAAAATGTTGGCATATGATGGGGCCATATTAGACCCCATCGCCGTGCCAGCCGTCTGCCAATAAAAATTGTCCTCAAAATGAAAATAATTTTGATTTAGACAAAAGTCAATGAGTTCAAGCAAAAATTCAACAGGTGGGCCCTTGTAGTTTATGTCCCGGAGGAGGTGCTCCTTGACCGCCAACAGTCCCACATCATGCGGGATGATGGTGTAAAGACTGTTGACATCCAAAGTGACCAGTAGGTTCCCCTCCTCCACCTGTACACCCTTTAAGAGTCTTATCAATTGATTAGTATCCAGTTAGAACAAGCTAATCTGTTTGACTTTAGGTTGGAGTAAGAAGTCAATGTATTGTGCCACAGGTTGTGATAAAGAATGCATTTGTGTGTAAGAGAGTTTGTGTGTGTTAGTGAGAATATATGTTAGAGAAACTGTGTGACAGAGTGTTTAAAAGTTTGTGTGAGTCATATTTGTAAGAATGTGTGAGTTAGTTTGTGTGAGTGTGTAAGAGAGAGCTTTGTGTGTAAGAGTGTTTGTGTGTATCTGTGAGTGTGTGAGTATATCCCAGGCTTTATATGTATGTGTGCAATTATTCCTGCCTCAGCTTGCTGCCATGTGAACAAGAATATTATCTTTTTAGGTATGAGAAAAAGTTTAAAATATTTATTAGTATATGATTGTATTCAAAGAGTGTTTTATTCTTAATAGAAATGTATATTAGAAGCGTATAATGGCGTAATACAAGTTTACGTGAAAATTTGGAGTTGAAAAAGTGGGACCACTAGCTCTTGGGCAACTTTTTCAACCCCTGTATAAAGTGTGTGTGTGTGTGTGTGTGTGTGTGTATATATATATATATATGTGTGTGTGTGTATATATATATATATATATATATATATATATATATATATATATATATATATATATATGTGTGTGTGTGCATATATATATATATATATATATATATATATATATTATATATTGTACAAAAAGGGTTTGGGAAGTCTAGTAGTTACTAATAGTAAAGACTGGACTGGAGGCGCTAGATAGTTTGTTCAGAAAATAGAGGGAACAGCTGCTGGAGTAAACTAAAAAGGTGTGTAGGAATTACCCTCTAATGTCTACACACAGAATAATGAAAATTGTTTGGAAGGGAGAGTGAACTGCACAGCGCTGCACCCTAATTGCACCCTAATTGGCGTAGGTGATGATTATTGGTGATAGTACTAGGGTACCCCTACTAAGAATTTTTGAGCACAATATATACACACTTATACTTTTATGCACAGTGGTTCACATCACACATAATCCTTATATATATTAGAATACAGGATAAAGGAAAGGTTACCGTCCTTTGAATACAAAAGGATATGTACTCCGTACAGATCTATTAAATGTCCAACAAATGCCGTAACATTCTCAGAGTAGCTCAATCTGTACTTGAGTAAATGTGTACGACTATGACATATAAAACAGTGATCAACAGTAGTTAGTACGTAGTTGCTTAAAATTAAGAGAGCACAGAGTGGTACATAAACGTTGTGTTTGATTACCAATGAACTGACATTCGTAGTGATAGAAAAAATATTCCCTGTGTAAGCAGAATACTGTTTACAATTTTTCACTAAAATATCACAGGAGCATGGATTAAAATACTAGGTATTTGAAATTTGTGTCCGTATTGAATTAAGCAGGTACAGAAGAATTTCCGTATATGTAAATATGTACAGCGAGGAGATTCAAAGCTTCTTATCCTAAAATAGTCTCACAGTCTACTTACTTCTGGACCCCCAATCATATGAGGTAAGGTGTGAGTGATGGGAAATGGTTAAGTCTGGAAGCGTCTCCCTCTGACAGGTTCGAGCCCTCCTGTTAGTCGTAAGCGGTGGCTTTAATTCCTCTGCTCGTCTGAATCCCACAGTCGGTTCTCCTCCCCTTCTCTCTCCCGTATGTTAATGTTAAGGGGACAAGAAAGAACCGTACATAGTGTGATTCCGTAAAACAGGAGATAAATTTATTGAGGTAAAATGGAGGTACTCACAAGTGTAACCTCAATCAAGTATGAGGTATCGTAGCAGCAATATAAATGTATTAAAACGAAGTGCCGGAAAGACACAGTATAAATACAGTCCATTAGAAAAACGTCAGGAACAGCCGAATTCAACACCCAAGGAGCCTGACGCATTTCAAAGTCTAAAATGACTTCTTCATTAGAGGCGACCATTTGACAAAGGTGTCTGTGGACACCGAAACGTCATGGGACTATGCTTTTAACTTTTTTTCAATAAAAGTTATTTTTTACTTAAATCCAGTGAGTGTTGTCTTTGCTCTGGACTGTTTATATCTGACACCTGCACCCTGGTATATGCTTACCTCAATCTGGGGTTAAAGGGTGCTTATCCTTTACTTCAAATATATATATATATATATATATATATATATATATATATACACATATACATACAAACACATACAGTTGGCCCTCGGTTTACAACGGTTCAATTTGCACCGTTTCAGAATTCATGTGACTGCTATTGAGAAGAAGTGCATTGATTAAAATAGCCAGTAGGTGGAGCTGTCCGCTTGTGTTGCAGCAAAGCCAAGCAAGCTGAAATTAATAAGTTTAACCAGACCTGAGCTATCGAGCAGATTTCAAAGGAACAAGATCTTCCTGTCTATAAATCAGTCCAGATTGGAATGCATAGAAAGAACTGTTTGCAGAAAAATGCAAGTAAAGTCTGTGTTGTGTGATTATTTTATTAGGTTTATAATGCTGTTTAACAAATGTTTTTGTTCATTTAACTTAGTTTAATTATATATTCTGTGTTGTGTGATTATTTTATTAGGTTTATAATGCTGTTTAGCTTTTTTTCCATTTAACTTAGTTTAATTATATATTCTGTGTTGTGTGATTATTTTATTAGGTTTTTAATGCTGTTTAGCATATAAAGTCTTCATTTCAAAGCTTTAAAAATAATGTATTAGGTGTTACTTATGACAATTTTGAGAGGGGCCTGGAACCTAACTCCCTCACTTCCCATTGACTTACATTATAAACTGGGTTTTAATTTACAATGGTTTTGATTTACAACCATTCCTTCTGGAACTTAACCCCGGCGTAAACTGAGGGCTACCTTGTATGTGTGTGTATGTATATATAACAGCAATTTAAAATATGGGGAGGCGAAAAGTGAGTTTAAAAGCCTCCACTAAATCCAAAATGTAGAGAAAATAACTCATTGTGTAAACCATTTACAAATCTAGACAAGTCAGAAGACTTGCTTTTACCCCAAAAACTCTCTGATTACACTGTTTCCAATGCAGCAAAGGATTCTGGGTTTTAAGGCAGACTTCCCTTTACGCCATAGCATTGATGCTATGGCGTAAAGGGAAGTCTGCCTTAAAAAGCAGGCTAGAAGTAAAACCATTTATCTATAAATAAAATGACCTTTAAAAAAATATGCAAATTGTCAGTATATTTATGAAAATCTTAGCAGTGCTATCCAAATAATAATATATATAAGTTTATGGCAGGGTTATAAACACAATACAAAGAAATAGAAACCCTTATCAACCATGCACCTACTAGACCATACAATTAATATAAATATCTGAATTCTTTTATTTAGTTAATATCCATAAACATATTGAAGTATATTTGCAATAAAAGGAAATGAAACAAAATTTATATGCGTTAAAACCAACTCTTAAGATATGCTATCCTTCTTACAAAACCCAGAAAAATATACCTTCACAATTCAGCATTTTATTTATTTAACACAATGGGACTAAAAACCTTTAACATCCAAGCAATACAATTCTAAACAGTGTTTATAAAACAATAGGATAATATATATATTCTGCTATTTAACTGCAATTTATCCTAATACAAAATTAACTGACAATATCAGAACTTGCATAGATGAGTTACTTGGTCAATCAGACGCAGATTTAAACAATATATATATAGGCTGTGAAATGCTAACTAAAACACACTGTTTCTTTAAATCTATTAAATACAAATTGACTATGCATATAACTTATCTTATAATAAAACTTTTATATACATCACCCAAATAAACAGCAATCCGGTTCCCAATGTTTTGCAACAGATCCAATTCACCTCAGAAATTCAAAATTGGGGTAAAGCATATGGAGTCCATATGGTAGGTGTGTGCTTTTGATTAATAACTGCCGCAGTTACTCCTTTCTGGATCAAAATAACACAACCCTTCTTAGTCTCTATGCTGGGGTTAAATCATCTCATCTCACCCCTCCCCTTTTTGATTATTTATCAGTCATTGGTGAATATTGGAAACGCCCACGGCCTTGTCTTGGATTAGTTCTTTGCAACTGAACATGGATTGGTTTATTTGGTAAATGTGTTGTCAAGGAAATGCATTCTTTGCAACAACCAATCATCTCATGGTTGCAATTCCGCATCATAACACTAGGTGGCAGCAGATGTACAAACAAACAAATACAACAAGACCATCTCTAACATTTTTAAGCAAGTTAAAAAAAAATTTTCTTTCATAAAATGGTTATTTAATCAGATCACACTCTCTGCATTAATCATATATAACCCCAATTACAGATGGTTAATATTAGGTTATTTTTTTCTGATTATTCTGATACCAAATATGTTATATTATTAACATTTTATTTTATTTAGGTAATTTAATACTGCTAATTATTAGTTTAAAATGCATTACAATGTTATCGGTATCCTGGCATTTATATGTGAATAATAGCTTATTTTTAATTCAGTATTGTACTGTATTCCAAGTGAATCCTGTCTATGTAGATCTGAAATAAAAATAAATGTTAATAATCACTTCTCTTCAGGTCCATAAACATCTATTCATGTTCTTAAACACACAGAGGCTAAGATATTCATGCTTTCAAAACATACACATATATATACACATATATATATATATATATATATATATATATATATATATATATATATATATACATCTCATATCCATTAAAATATATACAGTTGTTTTGAAATCATAATGTAAGTCATGGGCCTTCACTGTATTATCCTAACATTCTAACTTTTCAGTAACTTCAGTTGCCAGACTTTTTGTCTCATACTCACCACATGGGGTCAATCCACGAGTAGTTGTAAAAGTCTTAATGCAGCATATTTCCTGTTTAGCCAGCAGTGCAGATGTGGATTTAAAAATTAACACCATGTGCATAAAAGCTGCCTCTCCATGATTTTGATCAGTTCCAAAAAGGGTAATTCAGACATTTCGTCTCCATATATTTGCCTGTATCCTGAGACTGTTATATTTTAGTTCCTTGCTAAATTATACAATTGCATAATTTAACATATTGAGTGTGTGAGATCTGCCAGAGATAATCCTTTGTTCTCCTTTCAGCCAAGAATGTCTCCTGTGCAATTGGAGTGGGGGAGATCTAATCCTTTGTCCTACAGACCATGTTCACATCCACAGATTTATTAGATAAAGTTAAATATATTTCTATATATTATTTAATAATATTTCAAATACCTTGACATAAATCCCCCTTTCCAATTCAAAAATATGTAGGACACATGTATTTGAATTGGATCAAGGTTAGTGGTATTTGGTGAGGATGTTGACCGTACACATCATGGACAGTCTTCTATGTAGATAGTCTGTCAATTTTGAACCTTCATGTTTATCAGTTAGGCATCTTTAAACTATAGTATGTCTCTAGTTCATTTGGGGATAGGACACTTCATTTTCCCTCTATGACTTGTAGTCAGGATCTGGGATGACACGCTCGCAATTGATTGATATGGACCCATTTATTTATGAAACCTTCATTTTTGGGGATCCGTATTTTATAGGCCACTGGAGATATTTTGTCAGTAATGACAAAAGGACCTTTCCATGAGGGAAGAAATTTCTTCTCCCTAACCTGATCTCTTCCAAAGTTATAAAGATAAACTTTATCATTTATTTCATATTCCTTTTTGGATGTTTTGAGATCATAATAGGTTTTAGTGGCAGTTGCGGCTCTTTCTAAATTCCTTTGAGCAAATGCAAAGGCATGTTGCAGGTGTTTCCTTAGGTTTTCCACATATTGATGTGTATTGGCAGCGTTTATCAAATTTTGGTCTGATGTACGGTACAGCAGATGCTGAGGTAGAACCATTCTTCTACCAGTCATCAGTTCAAAAGGTGACATCTTGGTAGCACTACTTGGAGTTGCTCTTAATGCCATTAAGACTAGAGGTAGTTTTACATCCCAGTCTTTACCTGTTTCACTCACAAACTTTTTGAGGATTTTAACAATAGACTGGTTGTAACGCTCTACACCACCACTTGAGGCAGCTTTATAAGCAATATGGAGCTTTCTTTTAACCCCTAGTATTTTCCACATTTTTGTCATCACTTCGCTAGTGAAGTGGGTCCCCCGATCTGATTCGATTCTTTGGGGCAAACCAAATCTGGAAAATACATGGTTGATGAGCAATGCTGCACATGTTTCAGCACTATTGTTAGGTGCACTAATGCACTCTACCCATTTAGTGAACAGGCATGTCACTGTTAACATGTATTTGTTACCTCTTGATGACCTTGTTACTGGACCAATAAAATCAATTTGTATATCTGACCATGGCATTACCATCCCCCTTTTCTGCAATGGCGCTCTATGCATTGGTGCAGTGGGTTGGAACTGTGGGCAGATTAAACACCCTTGACAGTAGGTTTGAACGTCTTTCAACATGTGTGGCCAAAAAGCATAATCACGCAATATTTCATACGTGAGTTTGGCACCGCGATGTCCAGATGTGGGAGCATCATGGGCATGTTGGAGCATTAGACCTCTGAACTTGGTGGGTACTACCCACTGCTGGATGCCAGTTTTGGAGGTTCTAATTAACAAACCATCCTGTAATTTGAATTGTGATTTAGATTTTATTAAGATTCTCAGATCTTCTTTGCCAATACAATCATCTTTTGAGATGGGGTTGCTTTCAGGATCTTCTATGTGTTTATAGAAGATGCCTACAATGGGGTCTTCTTTTTGACTAGTGATCAGGTCCTCACTAGGAGAATCCTGACTCCATTGTACCAAGTTAGGCTCACTCTGTTGTTTTGCCTGGTTTCTGGTAATGGCTTCTACCTGAATTGCACCCATTAAATGGTCAATATTAAGGAGTTCTCCAGTTATGGCTCCTTGTTTGGCTAATGAATCCGCAAGGTCATTGCCTTCCTTATCAGGACCTAGAACTCTGGAATGACCCTTGGTCTTTTTCCAGTGTATTGTTAAATCATTGGATACTACCAGATTATCAATCTCGCAGAACAACTTGCCATGCTTGACTGGTTTGTTATTGCTTTTCTGCATGCCATTTCTTTTCCAAGTTGGCAGGTATTCAACAAAACTGTCACGCACATAATTTGAGTCAGTTATGATCACAAATTCATGAATACCATGTTCAATAGCCATTTCAATGGTTTTGAAAACAGCAGTTAGTTCTGCAACTTGACTGGATCTTGGTCCAATGTTGAAACCTATAGATATATTTGGGAATCCATTTGCCCCAGTTATACCAATGCCAGCGACTAATCTGCGCTCATTATCAATAGTGGCATGGTAAGAACAACCATCAACATACACCCAAGGTAATGTTTGGCAATTTTCCTCATTGTACATTTTATATGGGGAAAGCAATTGTTCCTCCAGAAAATCATCTTCTGATAATTCTTCCCCAGGATCTCTATCAGTACAGTCGTGGAGCTCAGCAAGTCCTTGTGCGACTGGATTCTTTTTATTCTGCTTGTAGCGAATTTCTAATGGCCAGCCTTGCAAGGAAAGAGTCCACGCTGTTATGCGGCTATTAGACAAATTCCCATCTCTTATTCTCTCACTTTGCAAATATAGCAAAGGCTGGTGGGCCGTTTCTACAATAATTTTCTCGCCCTGTATATAGCTGCGGAAATTTTGTAGAGCCCATACAGTAGATAAGAGGGCTTTTTCGCAATCGTTAAACTTTATTTCTACTGGGGATAGATTTTTGCTCGCATAAGCAATGGCTTTGTTCAAATTATCATGCTTTTGGTATAACACAGCACTCATGCTTATATCTGTGTAACCTGTCTCTAAGAAGAAAGGTTTACCACCTTCAGGGTACGCTAAGCAAGGTGCTTGAGTGAGTTTTCTCTTCAGCTCTCTGATGGCTGTCTCTTGAGACTCACCCCAGTGCCATTTCACATCTTTCTTTAGAAGAAGTAGTAGTGGTTTAGTTAATTCCGCATAATTATCAATGAATTTGCGAGAATAATTTGTCATACCCAGGAATGATCTCAATTCCTTTAAGTTAGTTGGGTTTTTAGAATTCATTATCGCTTCTACCTTTTTCTTCTGGGGATTTAATCCGTCAGAAGTAACTTCATGTCCCAAGAAGTTTATACGAGTGCGGCACCATTGAGCTTTTTGCAGGGATAATTTGACACCTGCCCTTTTAAGTTGGCTGAGGACGTGTTTAAGCTCTGCAATGTGTTTTTCAAAGTCTGTGCTTTTGATTAAAACATCATCCACATAAGATAAGGTCCCCCTTTCCAGTGCGTCAGGCATAGCCTTATGCATGAATACAGCAAATTCATGTCCAGAATTTATGTATCCAAATGGAAGTCTCTGGAATGCATACTGAATCTTTTGGAAGGAGAATGCTAGCTTATATTGGTCCTCTTCATGTACCTTTATGGTCCAATATCCCTGTGCACAATCAATGGCAGTGAATATTTTGGATCCCTGCATTTGTGCTAGGCACTGGTCAATGTATGGTACAGGCCAGCCAGACATGTATACTCGTTTGTTTAGCTGTCTTAAGTCAGCACACAAACGCCATTGTCCATTGGGCTTAAGGACACCTAGAATAGGATTATTGTAAGAGCTGTGCACCTGTCTGATAATACCTCTTTCTTCCAAATTCCTTATGATCTCTGCAAGAGAATCATATGAGGCTAAGGGAAGTCTGTATTGTTTGACAAATACAGGTGGCGCATTAGGATCTGTTTGTATTCTTGCAATGTGCAAATCTGTGGTACCACAGTCATAAGAGTCCTTAGCGAAAATATCCTTGTATTCCATTAGGAGTTCTCGCAGCTGTTGGCGTTCATCATCGCTGGAACAGCCATTAGCTAAGGATATTTGCTCTTCGACTATTTGCTGAAATCCTGGAAAGATTTCAGGCTGTCCTATTTCATATGCTTCTTCCAGTCTAGAGGTGAGATCCCCTTGATTATAATTTACATTGCTCCCATGACTCTGGGTATTGGGGTAATCTTGCTGTTTGATTGGCTGATCAAACACTAGAGAGGCTTCTTCAATTTTACAGATGCCTTCCTCTGAGCTGAAGGGATAAATAGACTGAATATTAAATAGACCCTCTGGCATAGATGCAAAGGATTGTTCTATTAATTGTTCTTCAGTTAGGTATCCTTCAGGTATTAGCCCAATTACATTATTCTGGAATCCAAAAGTGTAATAACTTGATTCCAGTGCATATCCTAAGGTAGTTCCCTTGGATAATGTTATATCCTGTGGGGTCATGTTATGCACAATAATATGTATTGGAACAGTTCCAATATTCACCATAGGAGTGTAGGTTACTGTGACACCCAGATTTTGTATTCTATGGGAGAGGCAAATCAGTGTTTCAGAAGTTTTTAATTTCTGACCTCTCTTTACCTGTAAGGGTAACAGAAATTTATCAGCCCCAGCAGGAATTATAACATCGCTAGATACCTGCATATTCACAGCATATGGCAATTGCTGGTTTGATTTCAGGGCTGCATTTTCATCCTGAAATACTTCAGGGTCCCCCTTTAACCTGCTCCAGAGGCAAGAATTAATCAGATCTATTTGTATGGCATATCTATGTAAGATATCATTGCCAATGTATATTTGATTATGGGGAGTATTTAAAACTAAAAACAGGTGCTTCACTGACTTATTACCAAGAGAGATAGATAATAAGCACTTAGCTGTGATGTTATAGCTTTCAGACCTGTCATCCAGGCCGTTGACACAGTGGTCTTGGGGAGAAAGATATTTAATCACTTTAGGTTCAGCTATTTGCTCTAATAAACCTTCGCTTATATAGCTAGCTTCCTGTTTTAAGTTTATTTTAGCATACTTGGTTTTACCAAGGTCATGTACTTGTATAGGGATAAATAGATCCTCTTTAACTCTCTCAATCCCTGTGAGGTATTGAGCATGGTCTCCCCCTTTAGGGATTTTAGGATCCCCCTTGTGGAGTGATATGGTTAATATATCGCCATCTAAGGAGATATTCGCTATCTTTCCAGGCGATATTTTAAAAGTATTACCATCAGAGCCACTAAAAGGAGTCTGATCATCTATTTGTAGAATAGTGATTTCAGGTGTAGAGTTATTCCTGAAATGAATCTCCACAGCATCTGGTTTCTCTTCCACCACGTGACAGCTGTGTCGGGTGCGAGATGTACCAGATTTTTCATAATTGATAGGCCGTTTAACTTGCGACCAAATTACATTATTTATGCAATCAATTATGGTGCTTAATCGCTTCAGGAGATCACTACCAATAATTAAACGATCAGTTGGCAGATCCACTATAATGACAGGGTGTCTTATGACCCTGTTCCCCAATTTAAATTTTAACCAGGCAATACCGTAGACTTTTAGGGAATCACCCCCAACACCTATCAGAGAACCGTCAAATTCTTTTATTTTAGGTTTGTGGGGTGTTAGCTCATTTAGCTGTGTGTAGTATCTGTGGGATAAGATAGTTGCCTGTGACCCAGTGTCAATTAATCCCCTGATAGGGTTGGAGACTGAATCTTGCAGCTCAACTAGTACATAATATCTTCCTGCAGTTTCTATCATTTCACACATAAAATTTGCATTCTCATACATTTGTGGGCTTCGCCACGTATTACCTGAGTTTGCC
The DNA here is from genome assembly GCF_027579735.1 of Bombina bombina. Taxonomy (NCBI): domain Eukaryota; kingdom Metazoa; phylum Chordata; class Amphibia; order Anura; family Bombinatoridae; genus Bombina; species Bombina bombina. Next base: position 914,722,354 of record NC_069499.1, read on the forward strand.
ATGCTTTCCGATGCAGGAGAAGCTTCATACCTACCTGTTTCCCCTATGACAAGGTCAGCTGGGTTCTTGTGTACTGCATCTGTGGAAATAATGTTAAGAGAACACTGCAGAGGAAAAGTTTGGTTAATTTTTCCCGGCTGATGTCGCTTATTGTCACAGCTAATTTGTCCGTTTCCGGTCTGTGGGGAGATAACATGATTAGTATCATTGATATTTATTACTACATTTTGTATATCTCTCCCCTCCCCTTCAGGTGATACTGCAGTATTTATGACTGTGCCTGTGGTCCATTGCTGACCACTGGCTGTACCCCTAAAAAAATATTGTTCGGTTGCTGAGCCGTAGATTTTTGACTCATATTAGCGATTTGTTCGCTCAACCGATTTAATTGGGTAAACAGCATATCTACCTGATTGTACAAGTTACCTCTACCCCTGGGCCTATCTCTTGGTGCCCCATTGTACTGATTCCTGGACCATTGGGTTCCCTCAGAATCAGGGCCACTATTTCTATTCTGGCGTGGTTGCCCCTGGGGTTCAGCTTGTTCAGCATTAGTACTTTGGGGAGCATTATATACCTGGGGTGTCTGGTTACCCTGAGAATATCTTCGCCGTCTATTGTATCTACCCTTGCGCGGATACCAATTATTCGGTGAGTATTCTCTTTGTGAGTAATTATTCACCTGATTATGTCCCCCACTTTGGTTATAGTCTCCCTGCGCCTCAACCTGTGTAGGGGGAGGGGCAGAATTAAACCTCTGTGGAGATGGCCTGTTTTGACTGGCCACCTCTGCATAAGTCCTCTTGTTGGACTCCAAATTGAGGGGGCTAGGTGACACCCTAGTTTCTGCCACAATTTTGGGTTTTGACTCCTTTTTAACCCCCTGCTCACTGGACTGCTGAATAGAGTATAACTTCGTACTCTCTTTGATCAGCCATTCCAATGAGCAGTCCTCATCAAAATCTCTAGCTAAGTTGATTTTGATGGGTGTAGGCAATGCTTCAAAAAATAAATTTACAAATTCTGAGCCATCAAATCTGGGATTATCTTCAGCCATACTGTACGCATTTTTCAATACAGAAAGGAATTCGACTGGACTCTGATTCGCACGACACTTTAAACCATATACCGCTATTTTTGCGGCAGTTTTAGTGCGATATTGCCCGAATTCTTTTCTGCATTGTTGTTTTTACCCCATTCCAGGAATGAATATTCATATCCTTTAGTGAAACAAAGAATTTGTGATGCCTACTGTCAAATACCCAAGGCAGAAATTCAATTTTCAATTTCTCACTTGTAACATTCATTATAGCTAACGCATTTTCAAAAGCCTGTAAATGATCAATTACAGATGTTGTTCCCTTATTGGAGAATATAGGTACTGCGCGTTGTACGAAAGTGATTATTTTATGGGAATCATAGACTTTATCAGACTTGTTTTGGGATTCTCTGTTAGAGTTTCCCTCCCCCGCATCAGCTGCGCTACAGCTGTCCTCTGGATTTACATCCTGAGGGGATTGTCTATTTGGGAAATCTACTTCTGACCCGTTAGGGGTCATTTGTCTATGTTGTTCTATATATTTTCGTACCTCGTCCCTGACGCGTTCGCTAAAGGAGTTAGCATTATCTGTATTATTCTCACTGCTAATATAGGGGTTTTCATTATGGCGATATGACCTTTTTAAATCGCTTAATTCTCTCTGGCTTTGAGCAAGCTGTTTATTTAAATCTTGTATCTGCGCGATTAAGTCCATATTGTGCTTATCTAAGGTGGCTAGGTTTTGGGCAAATTCATCCATTTTATTTTTGGCTATTTTTAAACCCTCTTCGCGTCTGCGCGAGGAACGAATACTATTTTCTAGCTCCTGTATTTGCAATCGTTTGTCTGTGACACAAAACGACATTTCGTCAATTATGCATATAAAAAGGGGCCAAGATTTTAGTATTAGTTCTTCTCGCTTTTTGGGATCTTTGCATTGATTAATCATTAATAATTCCTGGAAGAATTCATTCTCCTCATTCCACATATTATTATTAACGGTAATATTTTTAGCCCTAGTTTCAAGCATATCCATAAAATCATTTAATTCACCCGCAATATTAAACTTCCCTTTAAGGTAACTTAAGATATCTTTCTTAAGGACCTGACCTTTAGTAATAGGTATGGTTATGGGACCAATTTCATTGCTATGTATAGAATTAAATGAGTCACTTCTGGCTACAGACATTATTGTATTGGTTTAGTATTTATTTAACTAAAATGCTAATACAATTTTTGCCAATAAAAAGAGAGAAAAATTTTATATTTCAAAAAAAAATATTATTAATTTTGAAATATGAAAAATTAATATTCCGAAATATGAAAAATTAATATTTTTGATTAACTTTGAAAATATGAAAAATCAATATTTTTGATTAATTTTGAAATATGAAAAATTAATATTTTTATTAATTTTTCAAAATTAATCTTTAATAATATTTCAAGATATTAATGTCAATCTCGAAATATGAAAATTAATATTTCAACTTTTCAAAAAAAATTATATCTTCGAAATATGAATTTTTTTTTTTTTTTCTCTTTTATAATAATTTCTATTTACTTACAAATATATTATATCAATTATGATGGAATATTAATAAATCTCAGAAAAAGTGCCTCCAATTATTATGTCAGTATATTTATGAAAATCTTAGCAGTGCTATCCAAATAATATATATAAGTTTATGGCAGGGTTATAAACACAATACAAAGAAATAGAAACCCTTATCAACCATGCACCTACTAGACCATACAATTAATATAAATATCTGAATTCTTTTATTTAGTTAATATCCATAAACATATTGAAGTATATTTGCAATAAAAGGAAATGAAACAAAATTTATATGCGTTAAAACCAACTCTTAAGATATGCTATCCTTCTTACAAAACCCAGAAAAATATACCTTCACAATTCAGCATTTTATTTATTTAACACAATGGGACTAAAAACCTTTAACATCCAAGCAATACAATTCTAAACAGTGTTTATAAAACAATAGGATAATATATATATTCTGCTATTTAACTGCAATTTATCCTAATACAAAATTAACTGACAATATCAGAACTTGCATAGATGAGTTACTTGGTCAATCAGACGCAGATTTAAACAATATATATATAGGCTGTGAAATGCTAACTAAAACACACTGTTTCTTTAAATCTATTAAATACAAATTGACTATGCATATAACTTATCTTATAATAAAACTTTTATATACATCACCCAAATAAACAGCAATCCGGTTCCCAATGTTTTGCAACAGATCCAATTCACCTCAGAAATTCAAAATTGGGGTAAAGCATATGGAGTCCATATGGTAGGTGTGTGCTTTTGATTAATAACTGCCGCAGTTACTCCTTTCTGGATCAAAATAACACAACCCTTCTTAGTCTCTATGCTGGGGTTAAATCATCTCATCTCACCCCTCCCCTTTTTGATTATTTATCAGTCATTGGTGAATATTGGAAACGCCCACGGCCTTGTCTTGGATTAGTTCTTTGCAACTGAACATGGATTGGTTTATTTGGTAAATGTGTTGTCAAGGAAATGCATTCTTTGCAACAACCAATCATCTCATGGTTGCAATTCCGCATCATAACACTAGGTGGCAGCAGATGTACAAACAAACAAATACAACAAGACCATCTCTAACATTTTTAAGCAAGTTAAAAAAAAATTTTCTTTCATAAAATGGTTATTTAATCAGATCACACTCTCTGCATTAATCATATATAACCCCAATTACAGATGGTTAATATTAGGTTATTTTTTTCTGATTATTCTGATACCAAATATGTTATATTATTAACATTTTATTTTATTTAGGTAATTTAATACTGCTAATTATTAGTTTAAAATGCATTACAATGTTATCGGTATCCTGGCATTTATATGTGAATAATAGCTTATTTTTAATTCAGTATTGTACTGTATTCCAAGTGAATCCTGTCTATGTAGATCTGAAATAAAAATAAATGTTAATAATCACTTCTCTTCAGGTCCATAAACATCTATTCATGTTCTTAAACACACAGAGGCTAAGATATTCATGCTTTCAAAACATACACATATATATACACATATATATATATATATATATATATATATACATCTCATATCCATTAAAATATATACAGTTGTTTTGAAATCATAATGTAAGTCATGGGCCTTCACTGTATTATCCTAACATTCTAACTTTTCAGTAACTTCAGTTGCCAGACTTTTTGTCTCATACTCACCACATGGGGTCAATCCACGAGTAGTTGTAAAAGTCTTAATGCAGCATGTTTCCTGTTTAGCCAGCAGTGCAGATGTGGATTTAAAAATTAACACCATGTGCATAAAAGCTGCCTCTCCATGATTTTGATCAGTTCCAAAAAGGGTAATTCAGACATTTCGTCTCCATATATTTGCCTGTATCCTGAGACTGTTATATTTTAGTTCCTTGCTAAATTATACAATTGCATAATTTAACATATTGAGTGTGTGAGATCTGCCAGAGATAATCCTTTGTTCTCCTTTCAGCCAAGAATGTCTCCTGTGCAATTGGAGTGGGGGAGATCTAATCCTTTGTCCTACAGACCATGTTCACATCCACAGATTTATTAGATAAAGTTAAATATATTTCTATATATTATTTAATAATATTTCAAATACCTTGACAAAATCATGATAGAAAACATTCATGTGGAGCTTATAGCTCAGATAAACATGTGTAGAGATGTCCTGTGACATTTTATTCTTTGAGGCAACCTTCAATAATTATCTCCCCTTCTGAACTATGTGCAGAATTATGTAACATAAGGAAAGCCTTTTTTTTTAATTCCCCCCCCCCCAAATACCTAATCTGACACCTTAAACTATAGTTACCTCGTGTGCAAAGCCGTACTTTTCTGTATGTCAGTTTTTTCAACTAGCAAGTCACAGGCTCACTGTCTAATCACACCGAGCATGATTGCGCCATTCAACTACTACATCTGTCGGCTGCTTAACCTAGCGCAGTATTACATTACCTGTAGTTGAATGGCACGATCGGGCTAGATGTGATTAGACAGTGAGCCTGTGACATGATAGTTCAATAAACTGCTGCACAGAAGAGGACGGCTTTGCATACGAGAAAAGTATTGTTTTAAAGTGCCAGATTAGGTATTGTGGGGGTGGGGGGAAATCAAACAAAAAGGCTTTCCTTATGTTACAGAATTCTGCACTTTACAGAATTCTGCACAAAGTGCAGAATTATGTAACATTCAAAACACTGCTACCATAGACTGCTAAAGACATGGCACACACTTCTGAGACTACCTATGTTTACTCTCTAACAAAAGGATACAAAGAGAATAAAGCAAGTTTGATAACAAAAGTAAAAGTAAATTTGATTTTTTTATTATTATTATTTATTTATTTATTTAATTGCATGTGCTACCTGAATCATGAAAGTTTCATTTGGACTTTACTTTCTTATTGAGGATATGGTGATCTAATACATATGATCAGCTCTTTGAATGTTTTATATTGTTCAGAAAACTCCCTACAACAATGAGATAGTATAATAAAATCAGGAAAATCTGTTTTAACCAAAATATTTTTAGATCTTTGGACATTTGCATTGGAATACAAACTTAACACAACACTAATACGGACTGATGAAGTTAAACATCAACAGACAGTGGTCACCGAACTTCCTTTATCTGCTGTATTTTTAAATAATTTATAGAATCAATCAGAAATAACTTGTGTCCCTCTATGGCAAGGCTCGACGAATACAGATCGCCATGGGGGGCTAGAAATAATGATCTTCTGATATGTCTGATCTTTACCTCACACATCTGTACAATTTGGATGCTGTAGATACATAAATTGCATTACATTTATTACGCTAATAGCAGCAAAGGATTTTTGTCGATTTCAAAAGAACAAGAAAAACAAAGACATTGTTTGACCCACTCAACATAAATACATTCTCTACATTCATGTTTTACCCATTATTGATTCTGCGTGTATTTATTTGTTTTTTTTCCGTTTAAAAAAAAAAAAATAATAATAATTTTTATTGAGAAAGAGATAAGTCAACATACATAGTAATCAGATATGTTCATGTGATATTACAGATCATGCCAAAATGATTATACATAGTATAGGTGGCCCTGGGTTTACAACGGTTCAATTTACACCGTTTCAGAATAACAACCTTTTTTTCCAGTCATGTGACTGCTATTGAAAAGCATTGAGACGCAGTGCATTTATTAAAATAGCCAGTAGGGGGAGCTGTCCGCTTGTGTTGCAGCAAAGCCAAGCATACTGAAATTAATCAGTTTACCCAGACCTGAGCTATCGAGCAGATTTCAAAGGAACAAGATCTTCCTGTCTATAAATCAGTCCAGATTGGAATGCATAGAAAGAGCTGTTTGCAGAAAAATGCAAGTAAAGTCTGTGTTGTATGATTATTTTATTAGGTTTATAATGCTGTTTAGCTTTTTTTCCATTTAACTTAGTTTAATTATATATTCTGTGTTGTGTGATTATTTTATTAGGTTTTTAATGCTGTTTAGCATATAAAGTCTTCATTTCAAAGCTTTAAAAATAATGTATTAGGTGTTACTTATGACAATTTTGAGAGGGGCCTGGAACCTAACTCCCTCACTTCCCATTGACTTACATTATAAACTGGGTTTTAATTTACAATGGTTTTGATTTACAACCATTCCTTCTGGAACCTAACCCCGGCGTAAACTGAGGGCTACCTTGTGTGTGTATGTATATATATATAACAGCAATTTAAAATATGGGGAGGCGAAAAGTGAGTTTAAAAGCCTCCACTAAATCCAAAATGTAGAGAAAATAACTCATTGTGTAAACCATTTACAAATCTAGACAAGTCAGAAGACTTGCTTTTACCCCAAAAACTCTGATTACACTGTTTCCAATGCAGCAAAGGATTCTGGGTTTTAAGGCAGACTTCCCTTTACGTCATAGCATTGATGCTATGGCGTAAAGGGAAGTCTGCCTTAAAAAGCAGGCTAGAAGTAAAACCATTTATCTATAAATAAAATGACCTTTAAAAAAATATGCAAATCATGATAGAAAACATTCATGTGGAGCTTATAGCTCAGATAAACATGTGTAGAGATGTCCTGTGACATTTTATTCTTTGAGGCAACCTTCAATAATTATCTCCCCTTCTGAACTATGTGCAGAATTATGTAACATAAGGAAAGCCTTTTTTTTTAATTCCCCCCCCCCCAAATACCTAATCTGACACCTTAAACTATAGTTACCTCGTGTGCAAAGCCGTACTTTTCTGTATGTCAGTTTTTTCAACTAGCAAGTCACAGGCTCACTGTCTAATCACACCGAGCATGATTGCGCCATTCAACTACTACATCTGTCGGCTGCTTAACCTAGCGCAGTATTACATTACCTGTAGTTGAATGGCACGATCGGGCTAGATGTGATTAGACAGTGAGCCTGTGACATGATAGTTCAATAAACTGCTGCACAGAAGAGGACGGCTTTGCATACGAGAAAAGTATTGTTTTAAAGTGCCAGATTAGGTATTTAGGGGGTGGGGGTGGGGGGAAATCAAACAAAAAGGCTTTCCTTATGTTACAGAATTCTGCACTTTACAGAATTCTGCACAAAGTGCAGAATTATGTAACATTCAAAACACTGCTACCATAGACTGCTAAAGACATGGCACACACTTCTGAGACTACCTATGTTTACTCTCTAACAAAAGGATACAAAGAGAATAAAGCAAGTTTGATAACAAAAGTAAAAGTAAATTTGATTTTATTATTATTATTTATTTATTTATTTAATTGCATGTGCTACCTGTATCATGAAAGTTTCATTTGGACTTTACTTTCTTATTGAGGATATGGTGATCTAATACATATGATCAGCTCTTTGAATGTTTTATATTGTTCAGAAAACTCCCTACAACAATGAGATAGTATAATAAAATCAGGAAAATCTGTTTTAACCAAAATATTTTTAGATCTTTGGACATTTGCATTGGAATACAAACTTAACACAACACTAATACGGACTGATGAAGTTAAACATCAACAGACAGTGGTCACCGAACTTCCTTTATCTGCTGTATTTTTAAATAATTTATAGAATCAATCAGAAATAACTTGTGTCCCTCTATGGCAAGGCTCGACGAATACAGATCGCCATGGGGGGCTAGAAATAATGATCTTCTGATATGTCTGATCTTTACCTCACACATCTGTACAATTTGGATGCTGTAGATACATAAATTGCATTACATTTATTACGCTAATAGCAGCAAAGGATTTTTGTCGATTTCAAAAGAACAAGAAAAACAAAGACATTGTTTGACCCACTCAACATAAATACATTCTCTACATTCATGTTTTACCCATTATTGATTCTGCGTGTATTTATTTGTTTTTTTTCCGTTTTTAAAAAAAATAAAAATAAAAAAATAATAATTTTTATTGAGAAAGAGATAAGTCAACATACATAGTAATCAGATATGTTCATGTGATATTACAGATCATGCCAAAATGATTATACATAGTATAGGTGGCCCTGGGTTTACAACGGTTCAATTTACACCGTTTCAGAATAACAACCTTTTTTTCCAGTCATGTGACTGCTATTGAAAAGCATTGAGACGCAGTGCATTTATTAAAATAGCCAGTAGGGGGAGCTGTCCGCTTGTGTTGCAGCAAAGCCAAGCATACTGAAATTAATCAGTTTACCCAGACCTGAGCTATCGAGCAGATTTCAAAGGAACAAGATCTTCCTGTCTATAAATCAGTCCAGATTGGAATGCATAGAAAGAGCTGTTTGCAGAAAAATGCAAGTAAAGTCTGTGTTGTGTGATTATTTTATTAGGTTTATAATGCTGTTTAGCTTTTTTTCCATTTAACTTAGTTTAATTATATATTCTGTGTTGTGTGATTATTTTATTAGGTTTTTAATGCTGTTTAGCATATAAAGTCTTCATTTCAAAGCTTTAAAAATAATGTATTAGGTGTTACTTATGACAATTTTGAGAGGGGCCTGGAACCTAACTCCCTCACTTCCCATTGACTTACATTATAAACTGGGTTTTAATTTACAATGGTTTTGATTTACAACCATTCCTTCTGGAACCTAACCCCGGCGTAAACTGAGGGCTACCTTGTGTGTGTATGTATATATAACAGCAATTTAAAATATGGGGAGGCGAAAAGTGAGTTTAAAAGCCTCCACTAAATCCAAAATGTAGAGAAAATAACTCATTGTGTAAACCATTTACAAATCTAGACAAGTCAGAAGACTTGCTTTTACCCCAAAAACTCTCTGATTACACTGTTTCCAATGCAGCAAAGGATTCTGGGTTTTAAGGCAGACTTCCCTTTACGCCATAGCATTGATGCTATGGCATAAAGGGAAGTCTGCCTTAAAAAGCAGGCTAGAAGTAAAACCATTTATCTCTAAATAAAATGACCTTTAAAAAAATATGCAAATCATGATAGAAAACATTCATGTGGAGCTTATAGCTCAGATAAACATGTGTAGAGATGTCCTGTGACATTTTATTCTTTGAGGCAACCTTCAATAATTAATTATCTCCCCTTAGCTAGATGCGTGGGTTTTTTTTTTCATGTTTTTTTTTTATGTGCAAATTAGTTTTATAAGTTTCGAGTATGATTTAGCGCTGCGGAATCTGTTGGCGCTCTACAAATAACCGATAATAATGATTATTGGCCAACATTTATTATTGTCTTATTTTTAACTTCATTAAAGTGATGCTAAACCCTCCTGTTTATAAAAACAGATCTGTAATGTTAGCAATATTTTAGATGGAGTTAATTCATGCTCTGATTGGGCAACAATTCAAGTCACAGAAAATTGACTTTTGAAGTGGGCAACCGGGGGGGGGGGGGCTGTATTTGAATTTTAGCACTGCATTAATGAGTTATAGGGCATCTTCATTACTGATAAATTAAACTCCATCTTAAATATCACTAATATTCCAGATCTGTTTTTATAAAGGGGAGAGTTTACCATCGCTTTAAGGGAAATTAAACCAGATTTATTTCCTAATATATGGTGAGTCCACGACGTCATCAATAATATCTGGCCAGCAGGAGAAGGCAAAGAGCACAACAGCAAAGCTGTTAAGTGTTGCTCCCCTACCCATAAACCCCAGTCATTCTCTTTGCTTCTGTCAAAGGAGGAGGTAAAGTTTTGGTGTCTGAAGAAAATTGGGTTTATTTTGCTACTAGCAAGATTTTGGGTATAGCTGTAGTCCACATCAAGTTCTTCAGTTGGGTTGTGGTGGCTTTAAAGCAGTTAGGAACTTGTAAGGTGGGCCTTGCTGCGGTTTCCTAACACATTGCTGCCCTAGTACAGAAAGCCAGAGTAGGTTTACTCTGTTCTTTCTTTTTTACACAGGCCTCTGTAAGGAGTTGGTGTCCTTTCACGCTTTGTGAGCTGTCCTCTTGCCAGACGGCTAGAAGTGCAGGTAAGTGCCATTTGTCTGCAGAAATTGCTGCTCAGGTATCTGCAGCATTATCTGCCATTCCTATGCTAAAGGGAAAGCGCAAGAGGAACATTAGAGATTCAGATATTAAGGTTTCTGTTCTAACCTCTGCTACTCCGGTCACCCTCTCTCATAAGTCTGATGAGGAGGATACATCGGTAGCCTCTGAGGGTGAAATCTCAGATTCATACAATTTAATTCCTTCATCTGACGCTGAAGTAGTAACCTTCAGATTTAAGCTTGAACACCTTTGTGTATTGTTAAAGGAGGTTTTAGCTACTTTGGATGACTCCATCCCGCCTGTCGTTGTCAACCCTAAGAAAGCAAGTAAATTTAATAAATACTTTGCTCTCTCTTCCTCTGTAGACGTGTTTCCTGTTCCAGACCAAGCAACAGATTATTACGCAGGAATGGGAAAAGCCAGGGATACCTTTTTCCCCATCTCCTGTTTTTAAAAAGAGGTTTCCTGTCGCTGACTCCATTAAAGATTCATGGCATATGGTGCCTAAAGTAGGAGACATTTCTACTCTGGCTAAGAGAACTACTAATCATTTAGAGGATAGCTGCTCTTTTAAGGATCCTATGGACAAAAAGCTGGAGGCATATTTGGAAAAAATGTATGTTCATCAAGATCTTCAATGGCAACCAGCAGTTTGTATTGCTACGGTGTCTAGTGCAGCATCTTATTGGTACAATGCCTTGTCTAATTCTCTTCAAGTGGAGACTCCTTTGGAGGAGATCCAAGACAGGATTAAGGCTCTCAAGCTAGCCAACTCCTTTATTTCTGATGCTGCCATGCAAGTTATTAAACTAGGAGCCAAGATATCTGGCTTCGCTGTGCTAGCCCGCAGGGCGTTACGGCTGAAATCATGGTCAGCGGATGTTACTTCATAGTCTAAGCTTCTGGCGCTTCCTTACAAGGGAAAGACCTTGTTTGGACCCGGTCTGGCTGAAATTTTCTCTGGCATTACTGGTGGAAAGAGTCTTTTCTACCATAAGACAAGAAAAATAAACCTAAAGGATGTCAAAGTATTTGTCATTCCTTTCGTAACTTCAAAGGAAAGTCTTCCTCTTCCAAGCAGGAGCAGTCTGGGTCTTTTTAGAAGCCCAATCAATCTTGGAACAAGGAGAAGCAATCAAAGAAACCAGCAGCTGAGTCTCAATCAGCATGAAGGGTTTACCCCCGGTCCGGGACCGGATCAAGTGGGGGCATCCTTTCTCTGTTTTATCAAGCTTGGGTACGAGATGTCCCAGATCCTTGGGCTGTGGACATAGTGTCTCAGGGTTACAAAATAGAATTCAAGACCTTGCCTCCCAGGGGCAGGTTTCTCTGCTCAAGATTATCTGCAGACCAGATAAAGAGGCATTTTTGAATTGCGTTCGGGACCTTTCTTCCATGGGGGTGATAGTTCCTGTTCCCATAAGAGAACAGGGCCTGAGATTCTATTCAAATCTGTTTGTGGTTCCCAAAAAAGAGGGAACTTTTCGTCCTATTCTAGACTTAGTGTCCAAACTAGTTTCCCAGGGTACCAACCTTCAAAATGGAAACCATTCGGTCTATTATTCCCTTGGTACAAGAGGGTCAATTCATGATGACCATAGACCTGAAGGATGCGTATCTTCATGTTCCCATTCACAAGGATCATCACAAGTTCCTGAGATTTGCCTTTCTAGATAAACACTTTCAGTTTGTGGCTCTTCCATTTGGCCTTGCCTCAGCTCACAGAATTTTCTCAAAGGTTCTTGGGGCTCTCTTGGCAGTGACCAGGGCTCGGGGAATTGCAGTGGCACCCTACCTGGACGACATATTGGTTCAGGAGCCATCTTTTCCACAAGCAAACTCTCATACAGAGACCTTGTTATCTTTTTTAAGTTCCCACAGATGGAAAGTGAAACTGGAAAAGAGTTCCCTTGTTTCAGCTACAAGGGTGATTTTCTTAGACCATAATAGATTCCCTATATCTGAATTTTTTTTCTGACAGAGGTCAGAAAATCCAAAATTCTTTCCTCTTGCCTCTCTCTACAGTCTACTGTTCGGCCATCAGTGGCTCAGTGTATGGAGGAAATTGGTCTGATGGTCGCTTCCATGGACATCATTCCCTTTGCTCGATTCCATTTGAGAGCTCTGCAGTTGTGCATGCTCAGCCAATGGAGCATGGACCATTCAGATCTGTCTCAGTGGATAGATCTAGATCGGACGACAAGAGACTCTATTTCGTGGTGGCTCTCTCAGGAGCATCTGTCTTAGGGCACTTGCTTCCAGAGGCCTTCCTGGGCAATTGTGACCACGGACACCAGCCTGCTGGGCTGGGGAGCTGTCTGGGACTTGTTAAAGGTGCAGGGACTATGGACTTGGTAGGAGTCTGCTGTCCCCATAAATATCTTGGAGTTGAAAGCAATTTACAATGCTCTGATGGCTTGGCCTCAGTTGTCCTTAGCCCAATTTATCAGGTTCCAGTCGGACAATCGTCACCTCAGTGGCTTACATCAACCATCAGGGAGGAACTCGGAGTACCTTAGCCACAAAGAAGGTGGCTCAGATTGTTCAATGAGCAGAAGCTCACAATTGCTGTCTATCTGCCATCCACATTCCAGGAGTGGACAACTGGGAAGCGGATTTTCTGAGCAGACAGACATTTCACCCCAGGGAGTGGGCTCTTCATCCGGAGGTGTTCTCCAGGTTAACTTTCAAATGGGGGGCTGCCAGAGTTGGATCTTATGACGTCTCGGCAGAACGCCAAGCTTCCAAGGTACGGTTCAAGGTCAAGAGATTCGCAGGCCGCTCTGATAGAAGCCCTGGCGGTTCCTTGGAATTTCAGTCTGGCATATGTTTCCCCCGTTTGCTCTTTTTCCACGAGTCATCGCTCGTATCAAGCAGGAAAGAGCTTTGGTATGCAGACCTAGTGAAGATGTCATCTCTTCCACCTTGGCAGTTGCCTCTGAGGAAGGACCTTCTAACTCAGGGACCATTCCTTCATCCAAATCTCGTTTCTCTGAAGCTGACTGCTTGGAGATTGAACACTTAGTTCGGTCTAAGCGTGGTTTTTCTGAGTCGGTCTTTGAAACCATGATTCAGGCTCGCAAGCCTGTTACTAGAAAGATTTACCATAAGATATGGCGTAAATACCTTTATTGGTGTGAATCCAAGGGCTACTCTTGGAGTAGGGTCAGGATTCCTAGGATTTTGTCTTTTTTCTCCAGGAAGGTCTAGAGAAGCGTTTATCAGTCAGTTCTCTGAATGGTCAGATTTCTGCCTTATCTATTTTATTAAAAAAGCGTCTGGCAGATGTGGCAGATGTTCAATCTTTTTGTCAGGCCCTGGTCAGAATCGGGCCTGTGTTTAAGTCTGTTGCTACTCCTTGGAGCCTTAATCTTGTTCTTAAAGTTTTGCAGCAGGCTCCGTTTGAGCCTTTGCATTCCATAGATATTAAGTTGTTATCTTGGAAGGTTTTGTTTCTGGTTGCTATCTCTTCTGCTCGCAGAGTTTCGGAACTCTTGGCTTTGCAGTGTGACTCGCCTTATCTTTCATTTTGATAAGGCGGTTCTTCATGCTAAGTGGGGTTTTCTTTTCCGAAGGTGGTTTCAGATAGAAATATTAATCAGGAAATTGTTGTTCCTTCTCTATGTCCTAATCCTTCTTATAAGGAACGTTTGTTACACAACTTGGATGTTGTGGGTGCTCTAAAATTCTACCTGCAGATGACTTAGGATTTTCGCCAGTCCTCTGCCCTGTTTGTTTGTTTCTCTGAAAAGCGTAAGGGTCAGAAAGCTACTGCTACTTCTCTTTCTCTATGGTTGAGAAGTATAATTCGTTTTGCTTATGAGACTGCTGGTCAGCAGCCTCCTGAGAGAATTACAGCTCTTTCCACGAGGGCTGTTTCGCCTTCTTGGGCTTTCAAAAATGAAGCTTCTGTGGAACAGATTTGCAAGGCTGCAACTTGGTCCTCTCTGCATACTTTTTCCAAATTTGATACTTTTGCCTCGGCTGAGGCTTCTATTGGGAGAAAGGTTCTTCAAGTGGTGGTACCTTCTTCTGTTTAGTTCTGCCTTTCTTGTTCTCCCTCCCTAGTTATCTGTGTCCTCTAGCTTGGGTATTGGTTCCCACTAGTAATTGATGACGTTGTGGACTCACCATATCTTGGGAAAGAAAACAAAATTTAAGCTTACCTGATAAAAAAAAATCGGGATATGGTGAGTCCACGACTCCACCCTTTTCTTTAAGATAGTTATTTTTTTTACTAAACTCAGGCACCTCTACACCTTTGTGTTATTCCTTTTTCCATTTCCTTTTGGTCGATTGACTGGGGTTTATGAGTAGGGGAGTGACACATAACAGCTTTGCTGTGGTGCTCTTTGCCTCCTCCTGCTAGCCAGGAGTGATATTCCCTCTAGTAATTGATGATGTTGTGGACTCACCATATCCGGAAAGAAATACATTTATCAGGTTAGCATACATTTTTTTATTTTTTTTTTAAATTTTCACCAAAAATGATGTACTGTATATATACTGTACGTCATGCAGTACTTTGCCTATCG